>NC_135809.1:80046415-80187208 GCF_964213995.1 Mustelus asterias
AGAGAGAGAAAATCAGAGAGAGAGACAGAGAGAGAGACAGAAGACTGATAAATGAAAGAGAGAGTGAGAGAGATCAGAAGAAGAAGAAAGATCAGTGGGAGATGAGAGAGAGAAATTAGAGAGACATCAAAGAGAGTTCAGAGAGAAAGACAGAAAATAGAGATAAGATTAGAGAAAGAGATACCAAGGGAGAGAGAAAGAATCAAAGGGAAAGTGAGATATCAGGCAGAGAGAAAGAGCATGATCAGAGAGAGAGAGAAATCAGAGCGGGAGAGTGGTGATTGTCCCTTTAAGGGCAACACAGCAGATTAAGGGTCACCTGGACTGGGGACTAATTGGGACTCAGAGTGGGGAATCTCCCAGGGGGTGGAGTCCTCCTAGGCAGGAGACATACCAGGGAGCTAGCTGCAGCCATGTGGCTGCTGAACAATTCTGATTAATAAATCCTTTTTTGCATTCATTAATGGAGTTTATGAAAGTGCATCTTTTACACGTGGCAATGAGAATGAAATATCCTGACGCTGCCTCAGGCCCAACACCTGTGAGTATCCTTTTTTATTGGAAACCTGGGGAAAAAATACTCACTAGAATGCCTCGCTCTCGGCGAATGGACCCATTTGAGATATTACCATTCCCTGAGCAGTGAAGGATGAGAAAAGATGGACAGTTACAAGATGCACAGTGCATAAAATAAACTGAAATACAGATATGGAAAAACATATGTAAAATTGTCCAACAGAGGTTTAATAAAGAAATGTACAGAGTAAAAAAATCAAGAGGAGGTGGTCATACAGAGCTGGCAGCTAGAAGAACTGTGGCTTTAAATTTAAAAAGAAGGAATTTGGACAAAAGGCAAAAATTGCTGTAGTTAAACAAATTCAAAAGCTTAAAAAATAGCTGGCACTAGAAAACAGCACTGCAGCTTTAAGAGCAAACCAAAACAAATAGCCAAAGACGCACTGTACCTGCATTGGTACATTTGTTGCCAAAGGAAGCCAACTATATCCGAGCAACTACAGTCTGTGCGGAGAAAGAAAAATTACTATACAGTCTTAAAGTGGCAATACCCTTAAAGAGGTATTACATTTGAAGGAGCAATGTACTTAAAGCAGCAACCACAAGAAGGAACAAATGGCTATGGACAAGAACGTTAGGGAAGACCCCACATAGAGGGCAACTCTCAAAAAGAGGTCAGTAAGCAATGAAGACACCAAGGAATAGACAGAAGAAAACATCATAGGAGACAATGAAGACCCCAAAGAAGAGGCAACAAAGACCTCAGAAAGGGGGGAATAGAAGACCACAAAAGCAGACCAAAAGATAGACGCCAGATAGAGGGCAAGTCTCAAAAAAGATCCATTGGTGGCAGGAACCAATGGTGACGGTGGGAAAGTCTGTATAGAACCGGTAGAAATGGCAGAGGTACTCAATGAATACTTTGCTTCAGTATTCACAGTGGAAAAGGATCTTGGTAGTTGCAGTGCAGACTTGCAGTGGACTGAGAGGATTGAGCATGTGGACATTAGGAAAGAGGATGTGTTGGAGCTTTTGAAAAGTATCAAGTTAGATAAATCGCCGGGACCAGATGGGATGTACCCCAGGTTACTGTGGGAGGCGAGGGAAGAGATTGCTGAGCCTCTGGCAATGATCTTTGTGTCATCAATGGAGACGGGAGAGGTTCCGGAGGATTGGAGGATTGCGGATGTGGTTCCGTTATTCAAGAAAGGGAGAAGAGATAGCCCGGGAAATTATAGACCAGTGAGTCTAACCTCAGTGGTTGGTAAGTTGATGGAGAAGATCCTGAGAGGCAGGATTTATGAACATCTGGAGAGGAATAGTAAGATCAGAAATAGCCAGCATGGCTTTGTCCAAGGCAGATCATGCCTTACGAGCCTAATTGAATTTTCTGAAGATGTAACTAGACACATAGACGAGGGAAGAGCGGTAGATGTAGTTTATATGGATTTCAGCAAGGTGTTTGATAAGGTGCCCCATGCAAGGCTCATTGAGAAAATGAAGGGGCATGGGATACAAGGGGACATTGCTTTGTGGATTCAGAACTGGCTTGCCCACAGAAGGCAAAGAGTGATTGTAGATGGGTCTTTTTCAGCATGGAGGTCGGTCACCAGTGGAGTGCCCCAGAGATCTGTTCTGGGACCCTTGCTCTTTGTGATTTTTATAAATGACCTGGATGAGGAAGTGGAAGGATGGGTTGGCAAGTTTGCTGATGACACAAAGGTTGGTGGTGTTGTGGATAGTGTAGAGGGATGTCAGCAGTTGCAACGAGACATAGATAAGATGCAAGACTGGGCCGAGAAGTGGCAGATGGACTTCAACCCAGATAAGTGTGTGCTGGTTCATTTTGGCAGGTCGAATAGGATGAAAGAATATAATATTAAGGGTAAGACGCTTGGCAGTGTTGAAGATTAGAAGGATCTTGGGGTCTGGGTTCATAGGACGCTCAAAGCAGCGTTGCAGGTAGAGGCTGTGGTTAAGAAGGCGTATGGAATACTGGCCTTCATCAATAGAGGAATTGAGTTTAGAAATCGGGAGATAATGCTGCAGCTGTATAGGACCCTGGTCAGACCCCACCTGGAGTACTGTGCCCAGTCTGGTCGCCTCATTACAGAAAGGATGTGGAAGCCATAGAAAGGGTGCAGAGGAGATTTACAAGGATGTTGCCTGGAGTGGGTGGCATGCCTTATGAGGATAGGTTGAGAGAGCTAGGTCTTTTCTCCTTGGAGAAGCGAAGGATGAGAGGTGACCTGATAGAGGTGTATAAGATGTTGAGAGGTATCGATAGAGTGGATTCTCAGAGGCTTTTACCCAGGGCTGAAATGGTTGCCACAAGAGGTCACAGGTTTAGGGTGCTGGGGAGTAGGTACAGAGGAGAGTAAGTTTTTCACTCAGACGGTGGTGGGTGCATGGAATCGGCTGCCGGTAGGGGTGGTGGAGGCAGATTCGATAGGGTCTTTTAAGAGACTTTTGGATAAGTTCATGGAAGTTAGTAAGATAGAGGGTTATAGGTAAGCCTAGTAGGGACATGTTCGGCGCAACTTGTGGGCCGAAGGGCCTAGGAGGGCAACAAAATACATGAATTGACTAAATAAAGGGCAATGAGAGAACTGCAGAATGGAAACAAGTCAACACTTTGTCGGAGACAGACCCGATCAACGGTGAAGCCAAAAGGGTTTGACTGAAGTTAAGTCAAGTCGAAATGAAGGTTCAATTTATGAAATCTATATGTCCAGTAGAACAGGATGGATTCACTTCAGAAGAAACACAAATTAAAGACTTCAGAAGAAACCAGGAACTATTGAATATAAAAAGGAATCAGCAAAATGAATCAAAGCTCTAAAGAGGACACTAAAACAACAAGGTGAAATGACTGACAGCAAACTTGGAGAAGAAGTTGCAAAAATTTACAATATGAAGTTAAGAAGGAGAAACTAATGAGACAACGTAGAATAAAGAGAACTCCATGAAAAAGCAACATGACCATTCCTTCACACATGACAGACCAAGAGAAAGAATTGTCAAGACATAAGATTGTGTTGGATTATGATGACATGTGTCTGTACGTATTATAATGTAAAGAACTCGACAGAGCAAAGGTCAATATGGGACTGGAAAGTGGCACCGCCCACAGAATGATGTACATAATCACAGAACAGTCTAGGACGGATCTCAGTAAGCAGCAAACTTGTACGAACAGTCCCATGCAAGACCATATTTAGTACTGTACATAGTTAAACCCTACCAATAAATGTGTTAATGTTTAAACACACAACCCTCAGGATCTCATCAGTGAGCCATCACCACTGCAGCATTAAAGAAAAACATTTTAAGCACTGTAATAACTCAGGAAACTGACTGGAAAGGAACAATATTTATTGTTAAACCACTGCTCTGTGACATACATCCCAGATGGGACAACAGTTCTGAAGATCCTTCCCAGTGTCTGCTTCATAAAAGGCTCAGGTAACGAGTTCCAGCTGGACAGGCCATTGCCAGTTACCAAGGGAACTTGTATCCAATGAGCCCATAGTGAGATCAATTAGTGATCCCCCATGGAACCCATGGGGGTTATCACAAGTACACAAGAAACTTCGAAAGTAGATCAAGTTAGATCCCTGGATTTTGTCTCTGAGACCAGACCCTGTCATATCCAGTAGACATAGAGGGATGGATCATTTGTAACCACATGGATCACTTGAGGAGTAGAGAGACTCCCCAGCAGTCAGTGTTTACATCAAGAAATATTTTTGAACTGGTAAGCACCAAAGTACCTGATTGACCTGTTATAGACATAACTGATGTCTCTGAGGAAGTAAATAGTAATGAACTGCCCGTGCCAGAAGAGGTACCTGTTATTACAGTTCCTGCTAATGTCAATCCTGTGGCAGCATCTCAGACCACATAATTACACCTCTCTACAAGAAATAGGAAACTCCCTCAAAGAGCTGATTTATAATTGTCCAACTCATGTAAATAATGCTTAGTTAGAATTTATGACTGAGTAAATTAGTTACAAAAGATTGTATAAAAGAGTTAAAGGGGGAGGGATGTGGTGATTGTCCCTTTAAGGGAAACACAGCAGATTAAGAGTCACCTCACCTGGGGTCCAATTGGGATTCAGAGTGGAGTACGAGACATGTAGGGAGCTAGCTGCTGTCATAAGTCTGATGAACAATTCTTGTTAATGATTCCTTTTTTGTGTTCATTATTGGAGTCTCTGAAAGTACATATTTACAGAGAGAGAGATAGGTGAGGGAGAGAGAGAGATCAGAGAGATAGAGGTCACAGAGAGAGAGGGAGATCAGAGAGAGAAATAAAAGGGAGAGAGGTCAGAGAGGGATAGAGATCAGAGAGAGAGATCAGACAAAGAAAGAGAGATCAAAGAGACATAGAATTCTACAGTGCAGAAGGAGGCCATTCGGCCCATTGAGTCTGCACCAACCACAATCCCACCCAGATCCTATCCCCATAACCCCATGCATTTACCCCAGCTCATCCCCCTGACACTAAGGAGCAATTTATCATGACCAATCCACCTAACCCGCACATCTTTGGACTGCAGGAGGAAACCAGAGCACCCGGAGGAAACCCACGCAGAACATGTAAACTCCACACTGACAGTCGCCCAAGATGGGAATCGAAACCAGGTCCCTAGCACTATGAGGCAGCAGTGCTAACCACTGTGCCACCGTGCCAGAGGTCAGAGAGTGAGAGAGATCAGACAGAGAAAGAGTGATTAGAGAAAGAAATAAGAGAACGGGAGAGAGATCAAAGAGAATGAGAGATCAGACTGAGTGATCATAGAGAAAGGAAGAGAGAGAGATGAGAGAGATAAGAGAGAGAGGTCAATAAGTGGGCACAGTCTGAGTGGGTATATCTGGGAATTTGGTGTACAGGGGAAGAGGTGCTCTTTTATTTTTTGGTTTCTAACTTTTACACCTTGAGAAAGTGGCCTTGCTATACAGCAGGAGTAGAAGATAGTCATTTGGTGAATATTTCAGCTGCTGTAAGGAAGCAGTGGGAAAAAAAAGGAGAGCTGTTACCTCACAGGAAACTGGTAAGTGTAAGGGGCTGTGTCTGAAAAAATAGCATCTGAAATAAGGGAAGGTTTTGGCCTACATAGTAAGATAATTCAATTAATCCAAAATAGCATGGAATTAACGCAAGTCAAGTCAAGATTAGACTTGGCAGAGTAGCTCAGTCAAGTGGAATGCATGTCATGTCACGCGTGTGAAATCCTGCATGCTACTGGTGTCCTAGACCAGCGGTTTTCAGCTGGTGTGTCGCGGCACACTGGTGTGCTTTGCAGCTGTGACACAAAATTTTGTGCAAAGGTAATGGAAATCAATGTAAAACAAATATATTGTTTCATCTTAAACAATATTCAATCCATCCAAAATTATAACTCATTAAACTCATGAAAATGAGTCATCGAATATTTTAAAAGTGAAATATCGGTCTTTCGATTCTAAAATGTGAACGTTTTAAATGCAGGTGACTAAAGGATGAAATTGAAATGACGGGATAGTTTTTACTAGTCACCATGGAAACCAAGCGATGGCATTCATGCGCTTTTTTATTGATAGTGAAACAAGACGCAAAGACAGCAAAATTGACCGTATCCACATTTCTTTGCTGCATCTATTTTATATCCCCTGATCTAAGTAGAAATGGAGAAGTTGGATTCCTCTGCTTATTCCATTCATGATGTGGAGATGCCGGCGTTGGACTGGGGTGAACACAGTAAGAAGTCTCACAACACCAGGTTAAAGTCCAACAGGTTTATTTGGTAGCAAATACCATAAGCTTTCGGAGCACTGCTCCTTCGTCAGATGGAGTGGAAATGTGCTCTCAAACAGTGCAAACAGACAAAATCAAGTTACAGAATACTGATTAGAATGCGAATCCCTAAAGCCAGCCAGGTCTTAAAGATACAGACAATGTGGGTGGAGGGAGCATTAAACACAGGTTAAAGAGATGTGTATTGTCTCCAGACAGAACAGCTAGTGAGATTCTGCAAGCCCAGGAGGCACCATTCTAATCAGTATTCTGTAACTTGATGTTGTGTCTCTGTGCACTGTTTGAGACCACATTTCCACTCCATCTGACGAAGGAGCAGCGCTCCGAAAGCTTATGGTATTTGCTACCAAATAAACCTGTTGGACTTTAACCTGGTGTTGTGAGACTTCTTACTGTATTCCATTCATAACATGAAGAGGTGAAATTCAGACGCCTGAGCCGAGTGCTGTATGTGGAACAGATTTAGGGCTATGGACAGTTAGAAATGATAGAGTTGAGCAGATTTTGAACATGTGCCTATGCTCACTGTCAAAGACAGTGTATTCTGTGGTCAATTTGGAACATTAATGCATTTGATCCTTATTTAGCTTGTTGCATTCACGATGTTTCAAACCTCTAGTAAGACCATAACCATAGTAAATGTGATGTTTAGGAGCAATCGATTCAGCTGAATAAAAGTGGGTGCGCTGTGGAATTGTTTATCTCACTGAAGTGCACCGTGTTACTGAAAAAGTTGGGATCCACTGTCTGAGACAACCACGTGTGCAGGACGTGCTGTCAACTGCAGAAAATTGAGCTCGGGGTTTCAGAGATGGAGTGGCGGGTAGATGGAGTCACTGCGGCGCAACCATGAGGCTGAAAGCTACTTGAATAGCATGGTCAGAGAGAGGTCACACCGCAGCTTAAGGAAGCAGAGAGGAAATTGGTGCAATTACATTGCCTGGTGTATTCTAAAGACCACCAACTAGTGAGAAGGATGTAGATGAACAAATCTGCAGGAAAATTATAGGGAGATACAAACATCATAGGGTAATTATATTGGGGGACATTAATTACCCAAATGCAGGCTGGGACAATAGTAGTGTAAAGGGCGGAGAGGGGCAGAAGCTCTGAGATTATGTCCAGGAAAATTTTCTACAGCAATATGTGACTAGGCCAACAAGAAGTGATGCACTGTTGGACCTGGTTCTTGGAAATTAGGTGGGCCAAGTAGATTCAGTGTCAGTAGGAGACAGTGATCATTGTATTGTAAGATTCCAGATGAATGGGTAAGATGGGTATAGAGGGATATGGGCCAAATGCGGGCAATTGGGACTAGCTTAGGAGTTAAAAAAAAGGGTGGCATGGACAAGTTGGGGTGAAGGGCCTGTTTCCATACTATAAACCTCTATGATTCTATGATGATAGAAAAGGAAAATAGGCAATCCAGAGTAAAAATTATTAACTTGGGGAGAGCTGACTTCAACGGGGCAAGAACAGAGCTGGGCCGTTTAAACTGGGATGAAAGGTCAGTGGGAAAAACTGCAACTGTACAATGGGCTACCCTGCAAACATAATTGGTCTGGACACGGTCAAGATATATTCCCTCAAAAGGAAAAGGTAGGGCAAACAAATCCAGAGCTACCTGGATGTAAAAGAAGGTCAAAATTAACATAAAGAAGAAAAAGTGTGCATAGGACAAGTAGAAAATACAGTTGAGAACCAAGAGAAATAAGAAGGTTCAGAGGGAAGGTTAAAAAGTATTGTGCATTGATGCCGTAGGGTGTGATAACAAATAACATAGAGGTGCCCACGTGAGGGTTTGGGACAGAAACAGCTAACAGGTTTATTCAAATGATGCTCACTGTACAGGGGTAAGATCTAGTCCTCCCACAAAGCCCATGGAACCCTGATGATATTACGGTGTGACCATATGATTATTCTCTTAAAGAGACTATTCAACAACACTGTAACTACCCAAATGTTTAACATTTCCACACGACCCCCACCCCCACCCCCCACCCCCACCTCCCACCCCCCACTTAGTTCTAAGGTCACAATGATAAATTACTATGGTGTTTATACATTGCATCAAAAATATTCTATATACATTAGACTATGCAACATTATTATATATAGCATGATCAACAGGAAAGGCGATCTGGTGGATGTCGATTCCTCGCTGGTTATATATGTCGTTCAGGAATTTGGCTGTTTCTGACCATAGAGGTATTCTCATGAACTTCTGTAGACATTTCTACACTTGGAGGTGTCTTGGTATCACTCACAATGGGTGAACTAGCAGCAGCAACAGTTATCAGTTATTTCAGACTCAGTTGATTCAACTGTAATAACAGGTGCATCAGGAGTGAGAGATGGAAGTTCATCTCAAGATAATTCTCACAAACCACTTTGTGAAGCTAGTAAGTGATCAGCATGGTGTCTCCAAACCAGTTCATCCTCAGTTTGAGCTGTGTACGAGATGGGACCAGCTCGAGCCAAGGTAATTGTTGGTACCCACTTTTCACTCGTGGTATAGCTACGTACCAATACTCGTTCTCCTTGGTGAAACAAGCATCATTTAGCACTCACTTCTCTCCTGGCAATTTGTGACTCTTGGTTTCGTTTTACTATCACCAACTTTTCTCGGGGTATTAAAAGATTAAACATCATTCTCAGCTTTCTCTTCATGAGTAATAATACTGGTGAAATCCATGTAGTCGCATATGTAATATTTCTGTAAGATACCAAAAAGCTATTAAGACGTTGTGTTAATGAACCTTAGTCTCGAGATGCTTTCAGTGAGTGTTTCAAGGATTGTCCAGGTCCAGTCTTTGAGGGTTTTTTTCTGTTTCTTGTAGAATGGTGTAATTCTGTAGCCTGAGATGTTTCCACAGGATTGATATTAACAGGAACTGCAAATAATGGGTATGTCCATCTGACGAAGGAGCGGCGCTCCGAAAGCTTATGGTATTTGCTACCAAATAAACCTGTTGGACTTTAACCTGGTGTTGTGAGACTGCTTACTATGTCTTCTGGCACAGACCAGAGGAGATTGCTACATTGCTACTCACTTGCACAGAGACATCAGTTATGTCTATAACAGGTCAATCAGACACTTTGGTGCTTACAGATTCGAAAACATTTCTTATTGGTAACACTAACTGCTGGAATGTCTCTCTCTACTCCTCAAGTGGTTCACATATTCGTGAGTGATCCATCCCTCCATGTCTACTGGATAGGACAGGGGTCCGGTCTCAGAGACAATAATTCACAAGATCTAACTTGATCCACTACCGAACTTTCATATTATGTACTCAATATGGCTTTGTTTAATTGTTGCAGTGGTGATGGCTCATTGATGAGATCTTGAGGCTTGTGTGTTCAAACATGATGAGGTAGGCTTTAACCATGTACGGTTCCAAATATGGTCTTGCATGGAACCCTTCCATACAGATTTGCAGCTTACCGAGATCTGGCCTAGACTATTCTCTGACCATGTGGCTACATACATTACACTGTGGGCAGTGCCATATTCCAGTCCCACATTGCCCTTTGCTCTGCTGAGCACTTTATATTAGAATGCATACAGGTACATATCATTACAATACAACACAGTCTTATATCCTGACAGTTCTTTCGTAATCTTGGCCTGTTGTGTGCAAAGGAATGGTTGAGGTACTCTGTTTCTGATACTTAGGTCGTGTGATATAGTTTCTTTTCTTTTTATTCAGCATCTTTTTCATCAACCATTTCATCGTATTGGTTCTTGTGTTTTTCTATTAGTGTGAGAATTTCAGCAAGCTTGTTCTGGGACATAATCTCATTTTCTTTCTGTGTCTGAATTGCTGATTCTGCTGTTAATTTCAATGTTTTTACCTCTACAGTTAATTTCCCATTGCCAGGCTTCCTTTCTTATTCTCCTGATGCAAATCTTCACTGGACCTAGTCTTATTTTCTAGTTGCCTTTCATGGAGTTCTCTTTATTCTACGTTGTCTCATTAGTTT
Organism: Mustelus asterias; assembly: GCF_964213995.1. Classification (NCBI taxonomy): domain Eukaryota; kingdom Metazoa; phylum Chordata; class Chondrichthyes; order Carcharhiniformes; family Triakidae; genus Mustelus; species Mustelus asterias. The sequence continues at coordinate 80,056,721 of NC_135809.1, forward strand.
CTCCTTCTTCTTAACTTCATTTTGTAACTTTTTGCAACTTTTTTTCCAAGTTTGCTGTCAGTCATTTCATCTTGTTGTTTTAGTGTCCTCTTTAGAACTTTGATTCATTTTGCTGATTCCTCTTTATATTCAATAGTTCCTAGTTTATTTTGTGGTCTTTAATTTTGTGTCTCTTCTGAAGTGAATCCATCCAGTTCTTACTGGTCATATAGATTTCACAAATGGAACCTTCATTTCTACTTGACTTAACTTCAGTCAAACCCTTTTGACTTCACTGTTGGGTCTGTCTCTGACATAGTGTTGACTTGTTTCCAATCTGTAATTCTCTCATTGCCCTTCTTGTCAGGTCTTGTGCTGCTCTCCTTCTGGGGTCTCTCATTGCCCTCTTGTTGGCTTCTTCTATTTCCTCTTCTTTGAGAACTTTGTTGCCACCTCTTTGAGGTGTTCATTGCCTCTTCTGTGATCTTCCATTGCCTCTTTCTTTGAGATCTGCATTGCCTCCTCTGATGTCTTCTGTTGCTTCTTCCTTGAGTTCTTTGTTTATGGACCTTTTTTGAGAGTTGCCCCATATCTGGGGTCTTTTCCAATTTTCCTGTCCATAGCCATTTGTTCCTTCTTGTGGTTGTCACTTTAAATCTATTGTCACTTTAAATGTATTGCCAGTTGAAATGCATTACCACTTTAAGACTCATTTTTTTTACTTAGCTGTCAGCAGCTGCCGGCTTTCTCTGTTTTTCTCACTCTTTTGGAGTTTTGGCACAAACTCGGCTGCTCATTATTTTAATTTTTAAAACTTCTTCTTTTACTAAAGGAAAGTCCTTTCAGTGATCTCTGGAGTACGTTTCCTTCTGACCATTCGGTGGCTGTTTGGGGAGTCCATTTTGTTCTTTGATGTGCTGTAATAAGTCTCCAGAGGCAGAAGTCCCTTCACCAAAATCCCTTTATTTACAAACTCTAACAGCAGTACACAGAGTGCTAGTAGTTAGCAGTCTATCTCCAGGGGTGCCAAAGGAACTGACACTCCCAGTTAAGTACAAGGTGAAGACTCCCTGATTGGCCCATCAATTGGATCCTTAATCAGGGAGTTCATACTCCAATAGGCCAACCTCGATGGCCTGATTGAAGTCATTACATGTGCTTTTTTTTGTCGATTTCACTCAGAGACCCAGCGCTCTCAATGTCCAAGGGGCCATTGTTTTCAACTTGTCTTTTAACACTTCAGAACTTCTCTGCTTGAAGTCCATCAGTCCAGTGATTGCTGCCACAGATACCCTGCAGACTCCCCCCCCCCCCCCCCCCCCGACCCTGCACATTGGGAGCGTGCCAGCTTCAGCTGCTTGATTTTCCCGTGCTTTGGGACACCTCGTTCCAGCTGACTTGGGGCATTCCTTTCCAAATCTGAAGCGCAGCTTTCTGTGCGCTTTTTAAAAAAATGTTTGCAGCAACTCTTTGTTTTTTTAACTTAAGTTCTTTTTTTTTAAACAAAGTTTAAAGCCACAGCACGTTAACTTTAACCCAGCTTCACAGGGTTAATTTCTCTTGTTCTTTTTCTCCATCGGTTCCTTGCTAAACCTCTGAGTGTACTGGTGTGGTGAACCATCGTTGGTTACCACTGTGGGGTTATTCCAATGTTACTGTTGGGTTAGGGTGTTGCCACTGTGGGGGTTGTTATAATGTTGTTGGGTTCGGGTGTTTACCTGTGGTAGATGTTGTTATGGCACATCCCGGTTGGGCCCCGCCTCCTGGGGAGAGGTATAAGACCCTCTGCTCAGGCGGGACCCCTCCAGTCTGAATTGGTGTACTCGTGTTAGTTAGTTCCATTGTTTGCTAATAAAAGCCTTCAATAGCTGAAGCCTTGTACCTCGTGCTTGATTGTCGCGCATCAATTTTATTAGCAAACATAAAACTCTCGATTCGAGACCTGGCGCCCGCAGGGGACGTAGCAACTCCTGTCGCTCCCATACCCCCGTCACGAATCCCCTATCACTTATTTCTTCCCCAGACGTGGCGCGGTCAGCACCGGGACCAGTGCATAACAGTTATACTCCCATGTACAGCTTGCCTGAGACTCGGAGATCGGCGCCACCACAGAAGGTTCCAGGATCCCCTGCACCATCGCCTCACCAGGGTCAACCACCCGGGAGTCCTCGAGGGGACAGCCGGACGCTGTTTTGGAGAGAACGCCACCGCAAGCACCTGCTCCGGTGTCGCAACCGGTGTTGAGGAGATCACAGCGACGGTGCGGTCCTCCAGACCGTCTGGACTTGTGAATTTTGTCTGTATGTGACCTGTTTTCGCACCCCGCCGGCCTTTGTTTTTAAAGGAGGGGTGAATGTGGTGAACCATCGTTGGTTACCACTGTGGGGTTATTCCAATGTTACTGTTGGGTTAGGGTGTTGCCACTGTGGGGGTTGTTATAATGTTGTTGGGTTAGGGTGTTTACCTGTGGTAGATGTTGTTATGGCACATCCCGGTCGGGCCCCGCCTCCTGGGGAGAGGTATAAGACCCTCTGCTCAGGCGGGACCCCTCCAGTCTGAATTGGTGTACTCGTGTTAGTTAGTTCCATTGTTTGCTAATAAAAGCCTTCAATAGCTGAAGCCTTGTACCTCGTGCTTGATTGTCGCGCATCAACTGGCCAATTCAGGTTTGTTCTGTGCCTGTCCCTCAGCCTGTCCAATATACTGAGTCTCTCGGCCTGTCTCCTGGTCTATAATGTGAGTGGAGCTATGTTTCGGCATTTCGCTCAGCCTTCCTGTGGATTCCAACCCAGGGGTCTTGCCGTGTTCTCATCATTGCCAAGCCATCTTGTAACTGTCCATCTTTTCTGATTCTACATTACTCTGGGTCTGGCAATATCTCAATACCTCAAATGGGTTTATTCACCCAAAGAGAGGTATTCTGGTTAGTACCTTTTTTAGACTTCAATTAAAACAGGACACTCACACGTGTTGGGCCAGAGGCAGTTTCAGGATAATTTCATCCTTGTTGTCAAATGTAATGCTGCACTTTCATATACTTCATTAGACACACAAAAGGATTTATTAATAAGAATTGTTCGGCAGCATACAGCAGCCACATGGCTGCAGCTAGCTCCCTACATGTCTCCCTGCCTAAGAGGATTCTACCCCTGGGGTGATTCCACACTGAGTCCCAATTGGTCCCCCAAGTCAGGTAATCCTTACTCTGCTGTGTTGCCCTTAACGGGACAACCCCACAAGTCACCATAGTGAGAGCTCAGAGTGAGAGATCACAGAGAGAGAGTGATCAGAGAGAGAGAGAGAGATCACAGAGAGATTAGAGGGATAGAAAATGAAAGAGATCAGAGAGAGAGAGAGATCAAAGAAAGAGACAGAGAGAGATCAGGGAAAGAGAGATCAGAGAGGCTGAGTTCAGAGAGATAGAGAAAGAGAGAGAGCAATCAGAAAAAGAGAGTGATCAGAGAGAGGTGAGATCAGAGAATGAGAGAAATCAGGAAGAGAGAGGGAGATCAGAGAGCGAGAAAAAGAGAGTCAGCAATCAGAGAGAAAGCAATCAGAGAGAGAGAAGGCAAGATTGCAGAGAGCAAGAGGGATAATCAATTCTGGTATATCACAACATTAATATACTGCTTTCAGTAACATCTGTCTGATGTTAATGCCTGTTTCAGTAAGAACAGTCAGCCTTTAACATGTGCATAGTTTGTAAATTAATAACATTTGGTAAGTAGCACTCTCTCAAGCTGTTGCAAAAATGAGTGCTGAAAAAAGCCAGCCAGAAGCACTGGTGGAATAAAATTCATATTAGCTTCCCTAACGTTAACCGCCTTTGCAATCAGAGGTCAAATGGAGAAGTGAATGGGAATCATCTAGTTAGCGGCCTGGCTGAGACAGAACCCACTCACGTCTTCCTAGACCCCGGAGTTAAAAGCAATTCACATTGACTCTGTCACCATCTCTTCCCGCCTTGCATCATTGCTCATTTAGTCACTGAATCTCTCCTGCATTCCTGGCTGGAAGGGATCTTCCCTTTCGTCCATCTGCTCTCCATCCCCTTGCTCTGTCCTTTACTTGCTTAGAACCTGCTGAAACTTTCACGTTCTCCACTTCTTGTGAAAGGTCTTTGATCTGAAAGGTTGACTTTGCTTCGCTCGCTGCAGCCTGCTGTGTATTTCCAGCATTTTCAATTCTTATTTCAAGTTGACCTGCTGTTTCACTGTAACCTCAAAGAGTATATGATGGATACTGGGATGATGGGAATGTGGTAAACCACTGTTAGCTTATTGCCTGTGTGTGTGTGTGACATGCCTGGACATGCCCCTGCCGGCTCGGCCTGGGACTCCTCCCCCCCCGGTCCAGGTATAAAGCTGACTGCTCCCAACCCCCCCTGCCTCAGTCTATAACCAGTTCAGCAGCATGGGTGTGCTCCAAGTCTTTTGCGAATAAAAGCCTATTTGTTCTTGCATACAAACTAGTCTTTGCTTGATTGATAGTGCATCAATTTTATTCGCAAAAAAGTTTTGGGATGGAGCAGATACTAAAACCCGATAGATTAGAATTGGATCCTCAAGCTGTAGGAGCCTCTAACAGCTTCGATCACTGGCTGCGATGTTTCGAAACTTTCCTCTCCGCCTCCGTCGTCCGGACTGAAACCGACAAGCTCCACGTGCTCCACGCCCGGGTAAGCGATCAAGTATTCTCGATGATTAGAGACGCTGAAACTAACGAGGATGCGATCGAACTTTTAAAAGGCCAGTACAACAAACAGACTAATGTAATCAACGCCAGACATCTTCTGGCTACTCGCAGACAACAGCGAGGAGAATCAGGCGACCAATTCCTGCGTGCGTTGCGAGCACTTGGCAGGGCCTGCAACTGCAAGGCCGTAACAGCCGCCCAAAGCACTGAGGACTTAATCAGAGATGCCTATGTCACGGGTATCAGGTCAAACTATATCCGACAATGACTGCTGGAACAGGGTGGGCTGGATCTACAAAAGACTGTAGCGCTTGCCGACTAGTTAGAGGTGGCCTTCTGTAATCTCGAGGCCTACACCCCTGGCCACGGGGGCGCATCGTGGACGCCGCAGTTGCCGCCACCTCTGTACTCGGGAGGGCCCCAGGCCTACGCCATGCCACGTCCCACCAATGACCCGACCGCTGCGGCAGTCTCTGGAGGCCCAAAGTGCTACTTCTGCGGCCTGGGGAAGCACCCCCGACAACGCTGCCCGGCGAAGGATGCGATCTGCTCCGGGTGTGGAAAGAAGGGCCATTACGCGATGGTATGCAGGGCGAAGTCGACCTCTAAGCCCAGTAGCGCCGCGTGCGACCCGTGGGGGCCGCCATCTTGGGCGCCTTCAGCCGTGTGTGAGCCATGCGGGCCGCCATCTTGGAGGCCGTCAGCCGCGTCGCAAAATCCAACGGTGGCTTCGGTTACGCTGGACCAATCCAGGCCTCACCAACTCGTCAGGTCCATGATGGACACCGAGGTAAACGGTCGCACTACAAACTGTTTATTTGACTGTGGGAGTACGGAGAGCTTTATTCACCCTAACACAGTGAGTCACTACGCCCTTTCAGTACTGCCAGTGAAGCAAACGATCTCCATGGCTTCAAAGTCCCACTCGGTGGATGTCCTCGGGTACTGCGTGTCGACCCTGACTGTACGGGGCACAGTGTACAAAAACTTTCAGACTCCTCGTGCTGCCACAACTCTGTGCTGCCGTACTCCTGGGGCTAGATTTCCTGTGTCACCTTAAGAGCGTCACCATGGAGTATAATGGGCCTTTTCCCCCGCTCTCTGTTTGCAATCAGCAGTTCTTAGATCGCCCACTGCACACCACCTGCAGCCTCTCGACCCTTAAAGTCGCCCCCCCCCCTCACTGTTTGAAAATCTCACCCCCGATTGCAAGCCCATCGCCACTAAGAGCAGACAGTACAGTGCTGGAGACAGGGCTTTTATCAGGTCCAAAGTACAACAGCTCGTAGGGGAGGGGATCATCGAGGCCAGTACCAGCCCCTGGAGAGCCCAAGTAGTAGTTGTAAAGACTGGGGAGAAACATTGCATGGTCATTGACTACAGTCAGACCATTAACCGCTACACGCAGCTGGACACGTACCCCCTCCCCCGCATATCTGACATGGTTAATCAGATTGCGCAATATCGGGTGTTCTCCACCATCGACTTAAAGTCTGCATACCACCAGCTCCCTATCCACCCGGAAGACCGCCAATATACTGCCTTCGAGGCGGATGGCTGCCTCTATCACTTCCTTAGGGTCCCCTTCGGCGTCACCAACGAGGTCTCGGTTTTCCAGCGTGAGATGGACCGAATCGTAGACCAGAACGGGCTGCAGGCCACCTTCCCATACCTGGATAACGTCACCATCTGCGGCCATGATCAGCAGGACCACGATGCCAACCTCCACAAATTCCTCCACACCGCCACACTCCTAAATCTGACCTATAATAAGGAGAAGTGCGTATTCCGCACACACCACCTCGCCATCCTTGGTTGTGTTGTGGAAAACAGGGTCATCGGTCCCGCATGCATCCCCTCCTGGAACTCCCCCTCCCCACCAGCCTCAAAGCACTGAGGAGAAGCTTGGGCTTCTTCTCGTATTACGCTCAGTAGGTCCCCAATTATGCGGATAAAGCCCGTCCGCTCATCAAACCCACCTCTTTTCCCCTGATGGCAGAGGCCCGCCTGGCCTTTGACCGCATCAAAGCAGACATCACGAAGGCCACGATGCATGCTGTGGACGAATCCATCCCATTCCAAGTGGAGAGCAATGCGTCTGACTTCGCCCTAGCCGCCACCCTTAACCAGGCGGGCAGACCCGTGGCCTTCTTCTCACGAACCCTCCAAGGCCCTGAAATTCGACACTCCTCTGTCGAGAAGGAGGCCCAAGCCATAGTGGAAGCTGTACGGCACTGGCGCCACTACTTAGCTGGTAAACGATTCACCCTACTCACGGACCAACGGTCAGTTGCATTCATGTTTAATAACACGCAGCGGGGCAAGATAAAAAATGATAAAATATTGAAGTGGAGAATCGAGCTTTCCACCTACGATTATGACATCTTATACCGGCCCGGGAAGCTCCATGAGCCCCCAGATGCCCTGTCCCGGGGAAAATGTGCCAGCGCACAAATAGACCAATTGCAGACTCTCCACAATGACCTCTGCCACCCAGGGATCACCAGGTTTTTTCAATAAAGCCCGTAACCTGCCCTACTCCATTGAGGAAGTCAGGTCTATAACCAGACACTGCCAGGTCTGCACAGAGTGCAAACCGCACTTCTATCGGCCAGACAAAGCACACCTCATAAAGGCCACCCGCCCTTTCGAACGCCTGAGCGTCGACTTCAAAGGCCCCCTCCCCTCTTCTGACCGCAACATATACTTCCTCAACGTCATTGACGAATATTCACGTTTCCCCTTCGCTATTCCCTGCCCGGATATGACCTCGGCCACGGTCGTCAGGGCCCTGCACAGCCTCTTAACCCTGTTCGGTTTCCCTATCTATATCCATAGTGACCGGGGATCCTCCTTTATGAGTGATGAGCTGCGACAGTACCTGCTCTCCAAAGTCATAGCCTCGAGTAGGACCACCCCAGGGGGAACGGACAGGTAGAGAGGGAGAACGCGACAGTCTGGAAGGCCATTTTACTAGCTCTGAGGTCTAAAGGTCTTCCAGTCACCTGCTGACAAGAGGTCCTCCCTGATGCACTACACTCGATTAGATCACTCCTTTGCACAGCTACCAATGCTACCCCTCACGAAAGAATGTTTGTTTTCCCCAGGAAGTCCTCCTTGGGGACCTCACTACCGTCGTGGCTGACGTCCCCAGGCCCTGTCCTGCTCCGGAAGCACATGAGGACCCAGAAGTCGGACCCCTGGTCGAAAGGGTCCAGCTCCTCCACGCCAACTCCCAAAACGCCTATGTGGCGTACCCCAACGGGCGGGAGGACACGGTCTCCATTCGAGACCTGGCACCCGCAGGTGCCCCAGAGGCCACGACGACCCACACCCCCAACCCCTGTATACAGCACGCCTGAGCCCCAGGAGCCGCCACCACGCACCCGACAATCGGAAGGGACTACAGAAGACTCGAGCGACTACGGCCTGGCACCTGAACTAACACCGCGGCCACCGGAACTGACACCACAACCGGCACTACGGGGGTCACAGCGGCAGATCAAGCCCCCAGAGAGACTGAATTTGTAAATTTGCAATTCTGTAAATATCGTTCCACCCACCTCACCCCCGCCGGACTCTTTTTTAAAAGCAGGGGGTGAATGTGGTAAACCACTGTTAGCTTATTGCCTGTGTGTGTGTGTGACATGCCTGGACACGCCCCTGCCGGCCCTGCCTGAGACTCCTCCCCCCCCTGGTCCAGGTATAAAGGTGACTGCTCCCAACCCCCCTGCCTCAGTCTATAACCAGTTCAGCAGCATGGGTGTGCTCCAAGTCTTTTGCGAATAAAAGCCTATTTGTTCTTGCATACAAACTAGTCTTTGCTTGATTGATAGTGCACCAGGGAACATCTAGATAAAAGACAACAAATAAAATTAAAGCTTTCGCAGAATTTCTTCACCGTAACTCAGGATGCCAGGGCCATTACTGGGTCTGGAAGCCATTGGTGTCTGCAGTGCACCTTGCTGAAGCTCTTTAACTAGACCGGGCCTGAGCCTCACAGCTCGGGTTCCCTGGCTCAGGGAGGCTGGGGGGCCTCACGGCTCGGGTTCCCTGGCTCAGGGAGCCTGGGCCTGAGTCTCACAGCTCGGGTTCCCTGGCTCAGGGAGGCTGGGGGGCCTCACAGCTCGGGTTCCCTGGCTCAGGGAGCCTGGGCCTGAGTCTCACAGCTTGGGTTCCCTGGCCTCACAGCTCGGGTTCCCTGGCTCAGGGAGGCTGGGACGCCTCACCGCTCGGGTTCCCTGGCTCAGGGAGGCTGGGACGCCTCACCGCTCGGGTTCCCTGGCTCAAGGAGGTCGGGTGTGAGCCTCACAGCTCAGGATCCCTGGCTGAGGCAGGCTGGGCCTGAGCCTCACATCTTGGGTTCCCTGGCTCAGGGATGCTGGGGGGGGGCCTCACAGCTCGGGTTCCCTGGCTCAGGGATGCTGGGGGGGGGCCTCACAGCTCGGGTTCCCTGGCTCAGGGAGGCTGGGGGGCCTCATAGCTCGGGGTCCCTGGCTCAGGGAGGCTGGGCCTGAGCCTCACAACTCGGGTACCATAGCCCAGGGAGGCTGGGGAGCCTCACAGCTCAGCTTCCCTGGCTCAGGGAGGCTGGGCCTGAGCCTCACAGGTCGGGTTCCCTGGCTCAGGGAGGCTGGGGGGCCTCACAGCTCGGGTTCCCTGGCTCAGGGAGACTGGGCCTGAGTCTCACAGCTCGGGTTACCTGGCTCAGGGAGACTGGGCCTGAGCCTCACAGCTCGGGTTCCCTGGCTCAGGGAGACTGGGCCTGAGCCTCACAGCTCGGGTTCCCTGGCTCAGGGAGACTGGGCCTGAGCCTCACAGCTCGGGTTCCCTGGCTCAGGGAGACTGGGCCTGAGCCTCACAGCTCGGGTTACCTGGCTCAGGGAGGCTGGGGGGCCTCACAGCTCGGGTTACCTGGCTCAGGGAGACTGGGCCTGAGCCTCACAGCTCGGGTTACCTGGCTCAGGGAGACTGGGCACAATGAGGCACTGGATCTGTCAAAGGAAGGATGTTGAACAGAAGGAACTCTGGCATGGGATTATGTCTTGCCTACATGTGGCTTTTTGAGGCTGCCTTCACCACAGGAATGGAGAGAAGACTTGGGAAGGCTCTTTCCTAGTCCGTCTCTGATTCTTATCTGGAGGCCCCTGTTGTGGGACCTGAGGGATTGCAGTGAGGTGATCTTTCCCGAGGATGTGGGAAAGAGGTTAACCAAGCTGGTGTGGGTTGAAGGGATCGAGGTAGTGAGCAGCGGGAGTGTGGTCCCTCCAACCCGGAGACAGTGCACCAAGTGGATCTAAGACATTCGGAGAGTGGGACGGGTGAGTAACAGAACGCTGTCAGGTACCAACGCACATAAAGTCTGATGTATCCTGCACTGTACACCTCAGAACCACACGCTCTGCAGCTCCACACATTGCTCTTTCTGCAGGCACTTCTGTGCAGCCAGCACTCACACTCACCCATATCCAATGCCCCCTCACCACCCTGCCTCCCAGTCACCATCCACAAATGCTTGAATCCCTCCCTCCCACACAATCCATTTCTCATACTCCAAACTCTCCACTATCTCTCCTTTCAGTACAACCCCCAGGAGGGCCAGAGAGGTGGCTAATGGGCCCTCCAGTCCAAAGTTAATGGACCCTCCAGCCTAATGTGTGCCTAGCTGTTCCACAGCAGAGGATGTCTTGTTCTAGGAGGCTGCCATTATCAGTGTTAAGTGAGAGGCTGAGCCTGTGCGACAGTGGTGTTCACACTTGCTGAGAGAGCTGATTCTCTGCCTGTAGACTCTGTGTGGGCAGTACAGTGGCACAGTGGTTAGCACTGCTGCCTCACAGCTCCAGGGACCTGGGTTCGATTCCCGGCTTGGGTCACTGTCTGTGTGGAGTTTGTATGTTCTCCCCATGTCTGCATGAGTTTCCTCCGGGTGCTCCAGTTTCCTTCCACAATCCAAAGATGTGCGGGTCAGGTGCAATGGCCATGCTAAATGCCCCTTAGTGTCCCGGGATGCGTAGGTTAGAGAGATCAGCAGAGTAAATATGTGTGGTACGGGGATAGGGCCTAGATGGGATTGTTGTTGGTGCAGACTCAATGGGCCGAATGACCTCCTTCTGCACTGTAGGGATTCTATGATTCTATGAGAGGGACTCTTACCCCATCCAGCTGGACCTTTGTGTTCTGTGGAGTGGTATGAAGGAAAGGCAGCTGCTGGTGCTGTTGGCAGCGGCCTTTGTTCTTACCCCTCCTCAGGGGTAGATGGTGGAGCTGCATAAGCTTCCCCCATGCTGTGGTGAAGGTTGGGAGCAAGGAAGTGCAGTGAAGGCGAGGGAAATATTAGAAAGGTAAAGTGACTTACAAGGAGTTAGCAATCACCTGACAACACATTGAAAGTACTCTCTGTGAGAAGGAGTATGGAAGCAGCAGCCTCTCGCCTCGCCATGACTGCAGCTCTTCAGTTTCACCGATCAAAGCCTTCCCAGCTTGTCTGTGTTACTTTATTCTTGCACGGGATGTAGATATTGCTGGCTAGGCCAGCATTCTTACTGATAATCCCTAATTGCCCTTGAGGAGGTGGTGATGAGCTACAGTCTATCTGATGTGGGTACACCCACAGTGCCGCTTGGAAGGGTGGTCCAGGAATTTAACCTTGTGACAGTGAAGGAACAGCGACATATTTCCAAGTCAGGATGGTATGTGGCTTGAAGGGGAACTGCCAAGTGGTGGCGTTCCCATATATGTGCTGCCCTTTTCATTCCAGGTAGCAGAGGTGGCGGGTTTGGAAGATGTTGTCATAGGATTCACTGAAGAAGAATCTCTCACTGTGTACTCGCCTCAGTAACGCTGGTGAGTTCCACACAACTCAGGAAACAATTCCGTGTCTGTTAAGAATCCTTGACTGAAACAGAACTTGATTGATGATTAGACCATTTAAATGTCTTATCTGGCAGCTGCATGTTGGGTTCTCTGTTTGCCTTCAAACCCACCCGGGTGAAAGGAAAAATAAGGCGGGATGATATTGGGCCCAAGACTTGCAATTTTAGGGAATTTGCCCCTCTGCATGCACCCAACCCCACCTCTCCTTGCCTGGGAAAAATGCCCCAACTTGTGTCAACAGAGCCCCTGAAACAAAACTACAGTGTAGTAATTAGCAAGGCTATCCATTATTCACTATGTTTCTGAATAATTTTATATGGGAGATTTCATTCTGTTCTATGTCTTTATTGCTTCTGATAACAGCTTCTTATCTAACAATTGTCGGAGGATGTACTTTGAATTCTTAATATTTGCAGAAATTTACACTGAGATTGATAATTGAGACATACATACATACCAAAAATACATTTCTTGTTATCAGGATTTAAAGCAATATGTCCAATGCGCGTTAGTGTATTTTAACAATCATACAGCATAAATATCCTCCTCTTACTAAACCTTCATTTTATTTATTTTTAAATTGAGAATCCCAAATGAAGGGCCAAGATCCCTAGGGGTAGGTTTTGTTATTATAACCTGGGCGGTAATCTGGCAAAGTGAACGGCCTTAATTGGAACCTTACTGAATTACATCTTTTTTTAAAAACAAATTTCTTTATTTATTCATTTGCAGGATGTGGGCGCCACTGGCAAGGCCGGCATTTATTGTCCATCCCAAATTAGCCTTGTGAGGGTGAACCACCTTCTTGGAGCATTGCAGTTCCATGCGGTGAAACTCCAGTGCTGCGAAGGAGGCCATTCCAGGATCTGACCTTGCAACGGTGAAGGAATGGCGACACATATCCATTGTGGAAGACGTTGTCGGAGTAAGTGGTTACTGCGCATCTTGGAGATGGTTCACACTGCAGTTACATAGTGCTGGTGCTGGAGGGAGGGATGGTGTAAGATGGTGGATGGGGTGCTGAGAAAGCTGTGACTGCTTTGTCCTGGATGGTGTGAGCTTCTTGTGTTGTTGGAGTTGCACTCATCCAGGCAAGTGGAGTGAATTCCATCACTCTCCTGACCTGTGCCCAGTAGATGGTGAACAGCCTTTTGGGAGTCAGAAGGTGAGTTACTCACTGCAGAATTCCCAGCGTCTGACCTGTTCTTGAAGCCACAGTATTTATATGGCTGGTCCACTCTAGGATGTTGATAGTGGGAGATTCAGTGATATTAATGACATTGAATGTCAAGGGGAGTTGGGTAAACTCTCTTTTGTTGGAGATGGTCATTGTCTGGCACTTCTGTAAGTCACCTGATGAAGGAGCAGCGCCCCGAAAGCTCGTGATTCCAAATAAATCTGTTGGACTTCAACCTGGTGTGAGACATCTTACTGTACACTGAATAAAGCAGGACAGGGTGATACACAATGATTCTCCACAGAATCGGGGATACCACTGGATTGCAATCGCACAGGTTTGGGTTTGGCCCGCGTTGACCAATAGCAGGAAGATTACACAGGGTTAGATGGAACCCCCTCCTCATATTGCAAACATACCGATGTCCTTTCTAAGACTTGCAGGGTTTCTAATTGTGACCTAAATAGCTGAGAATTCCAGCTTTATAGCTTTAGCCACCCACATTATCTCCTTCTGCGAAATTAGCCTTATCTTTCTTTCCAACAACTAGTGAAGGGTAGGCTGGGATCTTTGGATTGGTTGTCAATCCAATCAGAATAGGCAATTCTGTTGCTCTCTGATTGGAGTAACCCAGAAGAAAAAAGTAAGTAAAGTAGATCAGTTAGATAGTCAATATCTCTTCCCAAAGGTAGGGGGAGTCTAAAACTAGAGGGTGTCAGTTTAAGGTGAGAAAGGAGAGATACAAAAGGGTCCAGAGGAGCAACTTTTTCACACAGAGAGTGGTGAGTGTCTGGAACAAGCTGCCGGTGCCCCACAAGGCTGTGTCCTCAGCCCTCTACTATACTCCTTATACACCTATGACTGTGTGGCCAAATTCCCCTCCAACGTGATTTTCAAGTTTGCTGACGACACCACCATAGTGGGTCAGATCTCAAACAATGACGAGACAGAGTACAGGAATGAGATAGAGAGTCTGGTGAACTGATGGTCAACAATTATCTGTCCCTCAATGTCAACAAAACGAAGGAGATTGTCACCGACTTCAGGAAGCGTAAAGGAGAACATGCCCCTGTCTGCATCAAAAGGGATGAAGTAGAAAGGGTCGGGAGCTTCAAGTTTTTAGGTGTCCAGATCACCAACAACCTGTCCTGGTCCCCCCCCATGCGGACACTATAGTTAAGAAAGCCCACCAACACCTTTCCTTTCTCAGAAGACGAAGGAAATTTGGCATGTCAGCTACGGCTCTCACCAACTTTTACAGCTGCACCACAGAAAGCATTCTTTCTGGTTGTATCACAGCTTGGTGTGGTCCCTGCTCTGCCCAAGACCACAAGGAATTACAAAAATCATGAGTGTAGCCCAATCCATCATGCAAACCAACCCCCAACCATTGACTCTGTCTACACTTCCTGCTGCCTCGGCAAAGCAGCCAGCATAATTAAGGCTTTCTTCCATCTTCTTCCTTCGGGAAAAAGATACAAAAGTTTGAGGTCACGTACCAACCGACTCAAGAACAGTTTCTTCCCTGCTGCTGTCAGACTTTTGAATGGATTTATCTTGCATTAAGTTGATCTTTCTCTACACAATAGCTATGACTGTAACGCTACATTCTGCACTCTCTCGTTTCCTTCTCTATGAACAGTATGTTTTGTCTGTATATTGCACAAGAAACAATACTTTTCACTGTATGTTAATATATGTGACAATAATAAATCAAATCAGATCAAATCAGAGGTAGTAGTAGAGGTGGGTACAATTTTGTCTTTTAAAAAGCGTTTAGACAGTTACATGAGTAAGATGGCTATCGAGGGATATGGGCAAACGCGAGCAATTGGGACTAGCTTAGTCGTTTAAAAAGAAGGGTGGCATGGACAAGTTGGACCAAAGGGCCTGTTTCCATGCTGTAAACCTCTATGACTCTATGACTCTATGGATATCAGAGGTACCAGTCAGACCTGGAGTCTCATTTTCAGGTTTAAAAGACCAAGTTCAGACCAGCACCAGTCATTCTCTAAGTTTTACAGTTTCTTTCTTTATAAGTTATTATAAGTGGTCCATTTTGGCAGGTCGAATGGGATGAAGGAGTACAATATAAAGGGAAAGACTCTTAGTACAGTAGAGGATCAGAAGGACCTTGGGGTCCGGGTCCATAGGACCCTAAAATCGGCCCCGCAGGTGGAGGAGGTGGTTAAGAAGGCGTATGGTGTGCTGGCCTTTATCAATCGAGGGATTGAGTTTAGGAGTCCGGGGTTAATGATGCAGCTATATAAGACCCTCGTCAGACCCCACTTGGAGTACTGTGCTCAGTTCTGGTCGCCTCATTACAGGAAGGATGTGGAAAAGATTGAAAGGGTGCAGAGGAGATTTACAAGGATGTTGCCTGGATTGAGTGGCATGCCTTATGAGGATAGGCTGAGGGAGCTCGGTCTTTTCTCCTTGGAGAGACGTAGGATGAGAGGAGACCTAATAGAGGTATATAAGATGTTGAGAGGCATAGATTGGGTGGACTCTCAGAGGCTTTTTCCCAGGGTGGAAATGGCTGTTACGAGAGGACACAGGTTTAAGGTGCTGGGGGGTAGGTACAAGGGAAATGTTAGGGGGAAGTTTTTCACTCAGAGGGTGGTGGGCGAGTGGAATCGGCTGCCATCAGTGGTGGTGGAGGCAAACTCAATAGGGTCTTTTAAGAGACTCCTGGATGAGTACGTGGGACTTAATAGGATGGAGGGTTATAGGTAGGCCTAGAAGGTAGGGATATGTTCAGCACAACTTGTGGGGCCGAAGGGCCTGTTTGTGCTGTAGTTTTCTATGTTTCTATGTAAGTTGTTTCTGCCCCTCTCTTTTTCTTTTTCAATTCTATTAAAATACTTGTTTCTCTTTCAGTTTCTAGTTCTGGGAAAGATCCATGTTTAAAAATGTTAACCTGTCCTTTCTCTTCACAGATGTTGACTGATCTTCCGTGCAGTTCCAGCATTTCCTCTCTTCCATTTGACAATTTCAAGCATTTACAATTTTCCTTAACAGATAGTTCCTGAGTATGAAGTCTTACCCAAGCTGAAGCCTGAAAACCAAACGGGCAAAATGAGTGTCAATTCAAGGTTTGCCTCAAGTCTCCGATTGAGAGAAAAGTCTAGTTAAAGACATGGTCATCTGAAAATTAGACCCGCTGCTTCCTGTTCACCACCAGTGTGTTGGACCCTCATGGATGTGAAGTTAGCCATGGTATCATAGAAACATTGGAACAGGAGTGGACCATTCAGCTCCTTGAACCTGTTCCATCATGCATGGCTGATCACTACCTCAACTCCATTCCTTCATACGCATATCCAATTGTCTCCCAGCATCCACAGCCCTTTTTGAGGGAGGGAATTCTACATTTTCATGACCTTTTATGCGTTAATGTTCTTCCTTACTTAACTAAATGCTCAGTTCTAATTTTAAGATTCTGTCTCCTTGTTCTTGAATCCCCACCAGAAAAAGACAGTTTATCTGCATCTCCCCTATTGATTCCTTTTCTCATTTTGCAGACCTCGAATAGATCACCCCCTCAACCTTCTAAACTCAGGAGAATCTAAACTAAGTTTAGGCAATCTGTCATCACAGTTTAACCCTTTAGGGTCTGGTATTTGGGTCTGATGAGTCTGCTCTGCACCCACCCTTGGGTCCCTGATGTGTGGTGCTCGTTCTGAGTATGAGACAGGATCTTCTCCATGTTATCTGCCCCGATGTTGGCTTAGTGCTTTGCATTTTCTGTTGTTGTCAAGCATGTCAGCATGGTGAGCGTCTAACAATCCCACAATCAGGAACAGTTTGGCATCAATAAAAGAACAGTGGCCTTCCCCCACAGCACAGGTGTGAAGCTTTTCCAATGTTGTACACACCCATTCCTACGACTGAGGTGTCAGGCCGTTAAAGGGTTAAAGTTGACTCGACTGACTGAACGAGGGGCAGAGTCCAGTTGGTGCAACAAGTGTTGTCTCCGGCACATGAAGAGTTAACGCAAATCTGGATGGCCGTATTACTTTCCACTTCATCTGAATTCCCTTAATAGCTGTGTTGTAACTTATAAAGAGCCATTCTTTGTGAGGGTTGTAATTGAGATTCCGAGGGCGAGGCTGTCTGGGGCTGGTACAGTGTAATTTTACTGGGGTGAGAACTGTACATTTTTTTCTCTATTGTGGGCTTTGAGAGCTTTAGGATCTTTGGAGCAATTTTTCTTAAAGCAAAAATAAAAAGGCAGGTCTACTGGGCTAGATTTTGACTTCAAACGGATGTAAAATGGACGACAGTGAAGCAGCAGCCCATTTTCCAATTCCCTTCATGTTTATTGCAAAGTCAAAATCTAGCCCACAATTTCCAGAAGACATTTATGAAATGGTGTGTTACCTTG
Organism: Mustelus asterias; assembly: GCF_964213995.1. Classification (NCBI taxonomy): domain Eukaryota; kingdom Metazoa; phylum Chordata; class Chondrichthyes; order Carcharhiniformes; family Triakidae; genus Mustelus; species Mustelus asterias. The sequence goes on from NC_135809.1 coordinate 80,073,832, forward strand.
TTAGGTTCTGGACTGCTTCCTGCAGTCGTGAGGGTTGAGACACAGTGTCACTGCCAGCTCTCCCCACATAGGATGAGAAATACTCGGGGCTGAATTTTACCCTGGGCTCCAGGAGCCTGGACACCGGGACTAAAAGCAAGACCCCCGCCCACACATGCTAGCACACACTCAGCTTGGTGACTTTATTGCAGTCGGCTTATTAATTGGCCACCTCTGCACTGTCTAGCCGATAAGAGAGGCAGGCACTCTCCCTGTGCACCAGCTCAATCAGAGGAACAACAGCTCTGAAGCCTCAGCAACAGCACCAGTGAGCACCACTGAGGCAGGTAGATGACCCCGAGCCCCCTCCCAGTAAACAAATTAAAAATAGAATATCCAGGGATCCAGAGGGTGCAAGGGAAACCCCTCCAGTATAATCATAATGACCACTGGAGGAAGCCTTTCCAATTCAGCTGCCCCCTTGTTATCCATTTAAAAGATTGCATGTTTGCTTTAAGAGCTGATCACATGATTTGATGGTGATGCCACTGAAGTGTTTCACAGGCTTCTGCTTTTTCCTTTCGGTTTGGACTCTGTACAGACAAAGAACAAAGAACAGTACAGCACAGGAACAGGCCCTTCGGCCCTCCAACCTGAGCCGATCAGGATGTCTGCCTAAACTAAAACCTCCGGGAATACAACTGTTGTTGTTAGTTTGAATCTCCGTGTGCAAACTAAGTCTTTTCTTTTTGTGTTCAACCCCTAACAAAGGACATCACACCCCTCTTTGGAGTAGGCAGTCAATTTGCCTCGTAGCCAGCCACTGGGAAACCACCTGATGGATGGACTGCAGCAGGGATGCATCTGGAAAAAGGTCATCGGCCTGCAAAGGTAACACTGCTTCTCCCTGTCTATACTGATACATCTATTAACAATCTCTACCCATCGAGGTTCACACCTAACATCCATCTGTTTCACTCCCCCCTCACATATTTTACACTCCTGTAAGCTTCACGCCCACACCTCACAATTTGTACACACTGCTAGCTATTCAACCGTGACAGTCATACCTGCCAAGCAAATTGCACTATACCTGCTGACGCACTGCCTTCTCTGCCTGCTGACGCACTGCCTTCTCTGTCTTGCAGAGCAAGGTGGTGCACAGCCAGAGGTAGCTGCAACTTACTGAAGAGGGAGAAGCACATCCAAAGACATGCATGTCAGGTTGATTGTCCATGCTAAATTGCCAATTAGTGTCAGGAGGACTAGCTAGGGTAAACACGTGGGGCTAAGGGGATTGGCTGGGATTGTGGTCAGTGCAGACTCAATGGGCCAAATGGCCTCCTTCTGCAGTGTAGGGATTCTATGATTTGCATTCTCTAACCCACACGGAGGAGACAATGCTGGCCCATATTGAGATTCCTACGGCTGAGGCCATGACCAGTGACTGAAACCATCGAAGATGACGATATCCTCACACTTCATGTCCTCCTCATTTCACAGTTTGCAAGCTGTGGATGGTGTTAACGGTCACTTCTTCCTGTCTCTTGTTTCTACCCCACTGCCTTACTCTTTTCAGAACATTGCAAACTGGCCAGACAGTGGATGAACAACAAAGATCGCAATGACGATGAAGACAAAGCGCCATCATTGATTTCCCTCGCACAGCCACTAACTCAGGTTCTGACATTGTGTGTTTCTCAGAGGAGAGATTAGACATGGAATCTGCACGTAGTGAAACACTGGTCACAACAGGGCCTCAGCCTGGGCAGGGGGCAATGAGGGCAGAGATGCCAGCTTGCTAGATACTGATGCCACACATGGGCTCTGCTGTAGAGTACTCAGATGAATAGTTTGATAGCTAGGCTGCAAGCATGACCCCAACCTTCTTGTCGCTTGCCAGCTCTAGCGTACCTTGCTGTCAAGCCCCCGTGTCCATCCTTGGCCTGCTGCAATGCTCCATGAAGCCCAACACAAACTGGATTCCCATTAGGCACTTTGCAGCCTCCATTGTGACCCCTTTTCTTAATCCTTTTTTTGTCCTAATGCTCGACCCCCTCCCCCACAGGGCCATCTGTCACTTGTTCTTATGTTTTGGCTTCCACAAAGTGCGAGCCTTTATTCTGCTATTGACACTTCCTGCTATCTTACCTTTATGCCACTATTAGCATCTTTTCAGTCCTTAACACTGCCATTAACACTTCCTTTGTCTTGAGTCCTAAACATCTTAGTCCAATCTCTCCTAGCTCTCACCAATCCCTGACCTTCTACTTTGCTCCATCTGCTCCACCCCCTCTTAAACAGTATAAAATCCATCACACTTCTCCCTCTCCTCAGCTCTGAAGAAGAGTGGTACAAACTCAAAACTTTAACTCTGTTTTTTTCTCCCCCTCCACAGATACTGTTGGACCTGCTGAGTTGTTGCAGCATCTTCTGTTTTTAATTAAGATTTCCAGCATCTGCAGGATTTTGCTTTTATTATAGTGACCGCTGGGTTAGCCTAGACAGCCTAGCATTGAGAAGCCTATCAGAAAGTCAGAGTTCAATGTCAAGGAGCATGGAGTCATCAAGCACTAAGTTAGCATAGGGCTTTGATCAGCACTTGGAGCCATAAGACCATAAAATATAGGAGCAGAATTAGGCCATTCAGCCCGTCAGTCTGCTCCGCCATTCAATCATGGCTGATAAGTTTCTCAGCCCCATTCTCCCGCTTTTTCCCCGTAATCCTTGATCCCTTTACCAAGCTAGAACCTATCTATCTCTGTCTTAAATGCTCTCAATGATCTGGCCTCCATTAACTGGGCGGCACGGTAGCACAGTGGTTAGCACTGCTGCTTCACAGCCCCAGCGCCCTGGGTTCGATTCCCGGTTTGGGTCACTGTCTGTGTGGAGTTTGCACATTCTCCTCGTGTCTGCGTGGGTTTCCTCCGGGTGCTCCGGTTTCCTCCCACAGTCCAAAGATGTGCGGGTTAGGTTGATTGGCCATGCTAAAAATTGCCCTTAGTGTCCTGAGATGCGTAGGTTAGAGGGATTAGTGGGTAAATATGTAGGGATATGCGTGTAGGGCCTGGGTGGGATTATGGTCGGTGCAGACTCGATGGGCCGAATGGCCTCTTTCTGCACTGTAGGGTTTCTATGATTCTATGAACTCTGTGGCATATTTAAGCACAATGGAGGGGGAAGAGCAAATTCAGTTTCTTAAACAAACTTCTGAAATGGAAATTAGAAATTCTAATTTCTCTGAAACATTTTTCAATGTAGCATCAAGTTTTATGGTTGATTTGAGTTACGCTAATTGTAATCATACATATGTAGTTTGAACGCAGAGAAGTGTATTAGAAATCTGTGGCCAGAACTTGTTCTCCTCACAACATTTCAAGCCCTTGAATTTATCTGAGACATTCAGTTGGAATTGAATTTTTATGAAAACTCTACAAAGAGATTATGAATGTAAAAATCCATCTTCAATAATTCTTGCCCTTGATGCATGTTCAGCCCATCCTTTCCAACATGGTATTGGTGTCCATCTCCATTCACATCATTGTGGACCCAACCATGGCGTAGCATCTGATGGCCAATGACTCAGCGCAATTGCTCCCAGAACTCTGACTGCTGCAGTGGAAGCTCAGACTGAAGCCATGCAATCTCAGACTACTTCTCTGATGTCTGTGGACACCAGTGTCCAGGTTGTCATGGTGGTCCAGCAATCTGTCATGGCGCACTTTACTAGGATAGTTAAGGCCATGGAATACTGTGAACAGTTTCGGTCACCTTATCTGGAGTGTTATGGTAAGGTTATATAAAGCATTGGTGAGGCCGAATTTGGAATATTGTGTACAGTTTTGATCACCTAGTTACAGGAAGGATGTAAATAAGATTGAAAGAGTGCAGAGAAGGTTCACAAGGATGTTGCCGGGACTTGAGAAGCTGAGTTACAGAGAGAGATTGAATAGGTTGGGACTTTATTCCCTGGAGCGTAGAAGATTGAGGGGAGATTTGATAGAGGTGTATAAGATTTTGATGGGTATAGATAGAGTGAATGCAAGCAGGCTTTTTCCGCTGAGGCTAGGGGAGAAAAAAACCAGAGGGCATGGGTTAAGGGTGAAAGGAGAAAAGTTTAAAGGGAATATTAGGGGGGGCTTCTTCACGCAGAGAGTGGTGGGAGTGTGGAATGAGCTGCCGGATAAAGTGGTAAATGCGGGGTCACTTTTAACATTTAAGAAAAACTTGGACGGGTTCATGGATGAGAGGGGTGTGGAAGGATATGGTCCAAGTGCAGGTCAGTGGGACTAGGCATAAAATGATTCGACACAGACAAGAAGGGCCAAAAGGCCTGTTTCTGAGCTGTAATTTTCTATGGTTCTATGGTTCTATGTTCTAAGGAAAGATATACTGGCATTGGAGGCAGTCCAGAGAAGGTTCACTCATTTGATCCCGGGTATGGAGGAATTTTCTTATGAGGAGAGGTTGAGGAAGTTGGGTCTGTACTCACTGGAGTTGAGAAGAATGTGAGGTGACCTTGTTGAGACACATAGGATTCTCAGAGGCTTGACAGGATAGATGCTGAGAGGTTGTTTTCCCATGTGGGAGTCTTGGACCAGAGGGTATGATCTCAGAGTAAGGGGTCACCCATTTAAGACAGAGATGAGGAGGAATTTCTTCTCTCAGAAGATAGTGAATCTGTGGAATTCTTCACCGCAGAGGATTTGAGGATCATTAAGGGTGTTCAAGGCTGAGATAGACAGATTCAGTAAGGGAATCAAGGGTTATAGGGATATGGCAGTAAATTGGAGTTGTGGATTATCACCTCAGATCACTCATGGTCTCGTTGAATGGTGGAGCAGACTCGATGGGCCGAATGGTCTACTTTTTCTCCTACATCTTAAGGTCTTGTTATGGACTTATGGTAATGGCAGTGGCTTCATGGAGCATGAACTTGCTGTCTTCTCTCAAAACGTCTTCAGTCATCTTCCTATCCCCTGCCACTCTTCACTGTCTTTGCCGTTACCAGTCTGCCAGCCAGGCCAGACCGCTGTTAACCCTTGCTGAGGTGGAGAAGCCTAAAACTGGGCCTTTTAGACCGAAAGCTTCTCAATACTCAACCTCCAAGGCCATCTGCAGTCGTCTCCACTGAAAGCCTTCCACCAGCCATACTGTAGTCGCTGTGAAGGAGCACAAAAGCACACAGGAGATAGGCACTAAGGCACTGGGTTCCGGTTAATAGTTTGTGCTTGTATACCATATGACCTGGTTTGATTTATACACTTGTTAGAGAATGTTTCATTTATGGTTTAATTTTACCTTTTCACTGGAGCCAAACGGATGCTGCAATGGTCACGATGGGCTGAAGGGCTTCATTCCATGCTGTGAACTCTATTGGTCAGGAACTGAGGGAAGGTAAAGGGTAGAACTGCTGGTGAATGAAGAATTGGGTTTGACGTTATTACTATCACACTTTAATTAGTTCTTTATACACAGCCTAGGCAGATGGGAATCGTCTAGATTGTAACTTCTCTTCCTCTTGCATCTCCTCAGTTCCTTACCTGAAAGATAGTCACATTGTTTGTCCCCTTACAATGGGCAGGCTTGTGCAACATTCAGTATTTCTGTTTATCAGTTGTTTTCAGGACACAGATATCGCTGGCTAGACCAGCATTTATTTCCCATCCCTAATTACCCTTCAGGAGCTGCTGGTGAGCTGCCTTCTTGCAGTCCCTGAGGTGTAGGTACCCCCACAGTGCCGTAAGGGAGGGAGTGCCAGGTTTTCGACCCAGTGACATAATATTTCCAAGTCAGGATGGTGAGTGACTTGGAGGGGAACCTCCAGGTGGTGGTATTCCCCTGCATCTACTGCCCTTGTCCTTCTAGGTGGTAGAGATTGTGCATTTGGAAGGTGCTGTCCAATAGGGCTTGGCAAGATGCATCTTGTAGATGGTACACACTGCTACCACTGTACATCAATGGAGGGAATGGATGTTGAAGGTGATGGATGGGGTGTCAATCAAGCGGGCTGCTTTGTCCTGGATGGTGTCAAGTTACTTGAATGTTGTTGGAGTCGCACTCATCCAGGTAAATGAAGAGTATTCCATTACAGTCCTGACTTGTGCCTTGTTGATTGTAGACAGGCTTGGGGAGTCAGGAGGTGAGTTACTCTTCACAGAATCCCAGCTTTAAATCAGCTCTTGTCGTGTGGTTGGTCCAGTTATAGAATCTATAGAATCATAGAATCCCTACTGTACTAAAGATTTCATTCAATCCATCAAGTCTGCACTGACCACAATCCCACCCAGGCCCTATTCCCCACATATTTACCCTGCTAATCCCCATGACACTAAGGGGCAATTTAGCATGGCCAATCCACTTAACCTGCACATCTTTGGACTGTGGGAGGAAACCGGAGCACCCAGAGGGAACCCACGCAGACACAGGGAGAATGTGCAAACTCCACACAGACAGTGACCCAAGGTTGGAATTGAACCAGGGTCCCTGGCGCTGTGAGGCAGCAGTGCTAACCACTGTGCCACTGTGCTGCCCTATACTGCCCTATGTTCGGTGTAAATATTAACCTCCAGGATGTTGAGAATGGGGATTAATGGTGGAAGTGAAGACAATCACAAATCCTGAAATCTGCTGAGCTGAGTTCTATAGGACTCCTTCACAATAGCCTAGGCAGCACAATTGCTGCTTCTGCACTCCAGTGGTCTGCTCTATAACATTGCTTGCGGCACCAAAGCTCTCATTGTACATATGCTGAACACGTGTGCGTAGGTTTCAAACTGCAGTCATGAACCACGGAGTCCGCTCTAGCCATCCTTTGATCTACTGTGGCAGCTCCAAGGCAGCTGGCACAGGGTAATGCCGCAGAGGGATGGCCTGCTGCCAGGATACCTTGTTGATTCCCTGCCTATGGTCACACACCAGCTGGATTCTAAGAGAATGGAATCTCCTTTGGGTCCAGTATGGGGTAGACTGACATATGATAGGGTGGCACGGTAGCACAGTGGTTAGCACTGCTGCTTCACTGCTCCAGGGACCTGGGTTCGAATCCCAGCTCGGGTCGCTGTCTGTGTGGAGTTTGCACATTCTCCCTGTGTCTGTGTGGGTTTCCTCCGGGTGCTCCGGTTTCCTCCCACAGTCCAAAGATGTGAGGTTGATTGGCCATTCTAAATTGCCCCTTAGTGTTCCGGGATGCATAGGTTAAAGGGGTTAGTGGGTAAATATGTAGGGATATGTGGATAGAGCCTGGGTGGGATTGTGGTTGGTGCAGACTTGATGGGCCGAATGGCCTCATTCTGCACTGTAGGATTCTATGATTCTATGATGATACCCACAAAGCCATGCACCATGGAGAAGAAGCCTGCAAACCTTGTACTCACTAGCCCTTGCTCTTCCTGCTTGGCTCTCCCCACCGCCCCCTCAAGAGGAAATGAAATGATTTCTTTTCTCTCTTTGAACGCAGAGCCTGAGTGACCCACGTTTGCAACAGTGAACAGCAAGTTGTGAGATGTTGCAAACATGCCCAGCAGCAGCCTGGAAGACCCAAACACATCAAGATATAGCCACGGTTACCTTCGCAGTCACTGACAAGGTGATCCTTGTCCTGTTCTAAGGGTGCAGTTGTGGCCGCAATGGGAAGATTTCAGTGCCGTCCTCCTTAGGGCGGCACGGTGGCACAGTGGTTAGCATTGCTGCCTCACAGTGCCAGGGACCTGGGTTCGATTCCCAGCTTGGGTCACTGTCTCTGTGGTGTATGCACATTCTCCCCGTGTCTGCGTGGGTTTCCTCAGCGTGCTCCCGCAGTCTGAAAGATGTGCTGGTTAGGTGCATTGGCCATGTTAAATTCTCCCTCAGTGTTACCCGAACAAGCGCCGGAGTGTGGTGACTAGGGGATTTTCACAGTAGCTTCATTGCAGTATTGATGTAAGCCTACTTGTGACACTAATAAATAAACTTAAACTTTAAACTTTTTTACTAAAATCATCAATAGTGCAATCAAGTAGCACTTGTTTAGCAATAACCTGCTCAATGATGCTTGGTTTGGGCTCCACCAGGATCACTCAGCCTCTGACCTCATTACAGCCTTGGTTCAAACATGGACAAAAGACCTGAATGCCAGAGGTGAGGTGAGACTGGACTGCCATTGACATCAAGGCTGCGTTTGACCAAGTATAACAAAACTGGAGTCAAGGGGGAAACACCCCACTAGTAGTACTCCAACCTGGCACAAAGGAAGATGGTTGTGGTGGTTGGAGGCCAATCATCTCAGCTCCAGGTCATCACTGCAGGAGGTCCTCAGGGTGGTGTCTTAGGCCCAACCATCTTCAGCTGCTTCATCAATGACCTTCTCTCCATCGTAAGATCAGAACTGGGGTATTCACTGATGATTGCGCAACGTTCAGTATCGATTGTGACTCCTCAGATACTGAAGCAGTCCATGTCCAAATACAGCAAGGCCTGGGCAATATTCAGCCTTGGGCTGACAAGTGACAAGTCAAACTCGCACCACCCAAGTGCCAAGCAATGACTATCTCCAACAAGTGAGGATCTAACAAATTGACCTTTAATGGTGTTACCATCACTGAATCCCCCGCTGTCAACATCCTCGGGGTTACCATTGACCAGAAACTGAACTGGACTAGCCATATAAATACAGTGGCAACAAGAGAAGGCCAGAGGCTAGGAATCATGTGACGAGTAACTCACCTCTTGACTTCCCAAAGCCTGTCCACCATCTACAAGGCACAAGTCAGGAGTGTGATGGAATATTCTCCACTTGCCTGGATGAATGCAATTCCAACACTCAAGCAGATCAACATCATCCAACAGACTACTTGATTGGCATCCCATCCACAAACATTCACTCCCTCCACCACTGACAAACAGTGACAGCGCTGTGTACCATCTACAAGATGCACCCTCAATAAGGCCCCTGAGACACCACCTTCCAAACCCACAACCTCTGTTATCTAGAAGAATAAGAGAGGCCGATACCTGTGGACGACACCATTGGAATTTCCCCTCCAAGCCACTCACCATCCTGACATGGAAATATATCACCGTTCCTTCACTGTCACTGGGTCACTGGTGGTTTAAACTAGAACGAGGGAGCATAGCCTTAAAATAAGGGGGAGCAGATTTAGGACAGAGTTGAGGAGGAACTTCTTCACCCAAAGGGTTGTGAATCTGTGGAATTCCCTGCCCAGTGAAACAGTTGAGGCTACCTCGTTGAATGTTTTTAAGGCAAAGATAGATAGATTTTTGAACAGTAAAGGAATTAAGGGCTATGGTGAGCAGGCAGGTAAGTGGAGCTGAGTCCATGAAAAGATCAGCTATGATCTTACTGAATGGCGGAGCAGGCACGAGGGGCCAAATGGTCTACTCCTGCTCCTAATTCTTATGTTCTTATAATCCTGGAACTCCCCGCCTAACAGCCCTGTCTGTGTACCTACACTGCATGTACTACAGTTGTTCAAGAAGGCAGTTCACCACCACTTCTCAAGGGCAATTAGAGATGGGCAATAAATGCTGGACTAGTCAGTGACGCCCACATCCCGTGAATGAATTTTTAAAAATCAGCACTGCATGAACTGAGAATTTGGTAAATTTTTGGTAGATGTTAACCATGCTCGCTAACACCTTAACCAGGATGGCGTCCAGTGCATTGCGTCAGAAGTCTGTTTGTGAATGTCTTTTTGGATTCCTGATGACACCCAAAGAGTAGGTGCTCCCCAGTCCAATATCTGGTCTTTCAGTGTTTGTGGGGCCTTGTTGTTGTTTACATTTCTTGGTGCCTTCCATGCATTACAACATAGACTTCACTTCATAAGCTGTGAAGGACTTCTAACGCCCTGAAGGTGTGAAAGGCACTATGTCACGGTAATTTCTGTCTTTCCTCCCATCAGGCTGGCTGTGAAAACCGTGCACAAGCAGATGCTAACATCTGGATATCTGCATTCTCCCTTGACATCTTTGTAAATATTGCAAACACCCACCGAGTTACAGCTAGGCCACTCCAGCTGGGCCCAGCTGTGATCGCATTATTCTTTAATATAAGGCTGCATCTGTTATAAGCATGGTGGTCAATGCCAGTCCTGAGTTCAGTGGTACATAAACAACATAAGTAAGCAATTGAAACTGCTTCTACTGACTTCGAGGTGCAACCAACACGATGGTTTTTCCCCGGAGCCTCTCAAAATTCAGCTCTTCTGTTCGGGTTGTCAATCCTCTATGAGTCTCTTGAAATTGTAAATTAACCTCCTGGGCATTGTCACATGCAATCCACAACACAAATCCTCGGAGCATTAAAAAAATCTCTTGCGTTTTGTTTGTTTTCCTTGAACACTTTTATTTACTTTTGCAAAGGTACCAGGGATGGGAAAGACAACTGTGTGACTGGGAGATAAGGACGGAGGGGACTGGTCTTGTGGATGGTGTGGAGCCCCCATGGTCCCACCAGCGGTACAGGTCAGTGTAGTAGTGTTTCTGCTGGTTGGGCATTGTTCAAGAGAAGGTACAGTGGCCAGGAACGCAGTCACAGTTGTTGTTTGTGTTGTCAGTGCTGTAGAATCCATCCTGCGATCACCCAATAGCCTCAGGTGACGTTGCAGAGCCACTTTAATCGAGTGATTGGGTAGCATTGGCTTTTATCTCTCCGGCAATCATTTCTCTGAATTGCTAACTGACTCCTTTATTGCACCTTCCTGTACATATAATCAGTGAATTATTCTGCTCTGACAATGTGACTGATTGGTATGGCTAACTAAACACATTGGTCTCCTGCGAGTCAACACAGATAAACAATAGAGTCATCGGGTTTTACAGCACAGAATAGAATCTATAGAATCCCTACAATACAGAAGGAGGCCATTTGTCCCATTGCATCTGTACCGACTCTCTGAAAGGCAGCGATCCTCGATCACTGGCCCCGCCACCAGTTCCATCACCCCAATGCAGAGCTCCCCCTTCCCTCCCCTCCTCCTGACATTCTCCCCCACTCCGCCAACTGGCTCCGCCCTTGGCTGGCCCCGTCTCCCTGACACTGCCCGGTGCCTGGTCGGCAGTGCTAGGGTGCCAGGCTAGCACTGCCAAGGGGCACTGCCCCCCTGCCCCCAACTACCTGGAGGGGCCTCAATGGCCTCTGGTCCCACCGGCGAGGCTATTTAGTGTGGTCGCGGTTGGTGGGACCAGCTGTGACCCTCGCCGATGAAGACCTCCACCAGCGAGATCGGACTGAGCCCAGGCAATAGCACCCGGGCTCGCTAAACAGATGTAAATGAGGATATAAATAATTAAATCAGTCTCACTCCCTTCCCAGGCACAATTTTGATCACGCCTAGGAAGGTCGCGATCGTCTGGATGTTGGACGTGATTCCGATATTTTTGCTTTCCATTCAAGTTTCCCGCCCAGCTACGCTACTCGAAATTCACGCCCCGTATCCTTGAACAGAATTGCTTGATCATTATTGTTTTCATTCATTCTTGGGAATCAGCAACATTGGCCAGGCCAGCATTTATTGCCCATCCTGAATTGCCCTTGAGAAGGGGATGGTGAGCTGCCCTCTTGAACCACATTAATGCAGCAATTATTTCAAAATGTTAATCTTTGATTTATTTGGCATGTACATTGGCGTTAATGTGATATATAATAGCACAGAATAAGGACGTTATCTGGAACATGAGCAAGACATTTCCCAACTGTAAATCATGGCCTAGTGCGTTTAACTAATAGGGAGTTAATAACCCTGGAAAATCAATTTGGATGTATTTTAGTGCAATGAGATTGCCATCCCTGTCATATGATCTGTCCTTCTTTTTTGTAGAAATTTCCGTCAATGATCTCATTTGAAAGTTATGTCCCTTTGTCCGATACACCCCAATCAGCAGAAAATTTGGTTCTTTCCATCCTATCCTATTAATTGTTTTTAAGTGCTTTCACACTCCAAAGATGTGCAGGTTGGATGGATTGGCCGTGCTAAATTACCCCTTAGTGTCAGGGGGACTAACTAGGGTAAATGCATGGGGTTATGGGGATAGGGCCTGGGTAGGATTGTAGTCAGTGCAGATTTGATGGGCCAAATGGCCTCCTTCTACACTGTAAGATTCTATGAACTTAATCAAATCACCCCTCAATCTTTGGTGTTCCACAGAATACAAGCCTGCTTTGTGTCATCTGTCCACAGAATCTAACCTTTGGTGCCTGGTAACATTCTGGTGAAACTGCAGTGCACTCCTTCCAAAACCAATATATCCTTGGTGTGGGGCCCAGGACTGTACACAGTGCTCCAGATGTGGTCTAACCAGGGATTTGTATAAAAGCTTCCTCCCGTTTATATTTGATCCCTCCAGCTATAAAGGTTAACATTCCATGAGCCATTTGATTATTTTTTTGTACCCATATCTACTACAATTAGTGGCCTGTGTACAAGGATCTTTAAATCTCTTTAGGCACCCACTGTTCCTAGTTTTCCACCATTTTAAAAAAAAAACTTCATTCGATATTTTCTGGTCCAAAATGGATGATTTCACTTAATGTGTTATATAATACTATCACTTACTATCTGTCACAGTTTGCACACTCACTTTAACCTCTTTTTGTCATCTTATACTTACTACATCTCCGATCTTTGTGTCATCAGCAAACTTGGATCTCAAGGTTGCCTCGGTTTTTTGTTCTTGGATATCTAGGTTTAAGTATTTTTGCCCACTAATTTGTTCAAAGTGAACATTGATAATGCATGCTGATGGTAGCAGAGTATCCGGGACCCTAGTGAACAATGGGATAAATGGTGATTTAAAAAACAAATCACGGGGGGTAAGGTTACATAGAAATATAGAAAATAGATGTAGGAGTAGGCCGTTCAGCTTTTTGAATCTGCTCTGTCACTCATTATGATCATGGCTGATCATCCAACTCAATAGCCTGATTCCACTTTCCTCCCCACCACCGCACCCCCCCCCCCCCCCCGCCCCACATCCTTTGATCCCCTTTGCCCCAAGTGCTATATCTAACTGCATCTTGAAAACATTCAACTCAACTACTTTCTGTGGTAGGGAATTCCATAAGCTGGCCACTCTGCATGAAGAAATTTCTCCTCATTTCTTCCCTAAACAGTCTATCCCTACCCCTGGTTCTGGACACCCCACCATCGGGAACATCCTTCTTGCACATAGTCTTGTCCTTTCTAGTCATGTTAGAATTTTATAGGTTTTTATGTGATTCTCCCCTCATTCTTTTCAACTCCACCAAATACAATCCTAACCAACTCAATCTCTCCTCATTCATCAGTCCCACCATCCCAGAAATCAGTCTGAGAAACATTCTCTGCACTTCCTTCATAACAAGAATGGCCTTCCTCAGATAAGGAGACCAAAACTGTACACAATATTCCAGTTATGGCTCACCAAGACCCTGTATGATTGCAGCAAAACATTCCTGCTCCTGTACTCAAATCCTCTCGCTTTGAATGTCAACATATTATTTGCCTTTTTTACTGCCTGCTGCACCTGCATGTTTAGTGGATAGGCCGGCGTTTATTGCCCATCCCTGAGTGGCACAATGGTTAGCACTGCTGCCTCACTGCACTAGGGATCCAGGTTCGATTCCCAGCTTGGGTAATTGTCTGTGTGGAATCTGCACGTTCTCCCCGTGTCTATGTAGGTTTCCTCCGGGTGCTCCAGTTTCCTCCCACAATCCGAAAAACGTGCTGGTTCGGTGCATTGGCCATGCTAAATTCCCCCTCAGTGAACAGGCGCTGGAGTGTAGCGACCAGGGGATTTTCACAGTAACTTCATTGCAGTGTTAATGTAAGCCTACTTGTGACTAATGAATAAACTTAAACTTTAGAGAAGGAAACAGAGGAAGGAGGGCGAATTAGAGTGGGTGGAACTCAATGCCAGGTTAGATTGGTTTAAGAGAAAGAGAAAATTGGGACAGCAGGAGAAAGACTTTAACAATCAGACCATTCTGTACCTGAGAGAATGATACTTCAGACTTATAATTGCTTAGTTTTGGTGTCAGCGAGGTTGATTGGCAAAGCTTAATGACTAGCACATTGTTAAAAAGCATTGACGCTATTAATTAGTGGACTTAATTTTCCATGGCATACTTAATGGACAATTAATGTGCAACTGCAGTAACTTTGTTGAAATCACAAGGCAGTTAAAGAGAGATCTGCTGCTTATGCAAAGTTAACGGTGGAATGGCAAAACCCATCCAGCAACTTGTGTGATTCACAATATATGGATACTCCTTCCTCGCTGAGAGTCGCTGGCTCATTTGCGCAGTAATAATGGTGTGCATTATTTGAACACTTCTATCTTTTTCAGAAACTCCTGACCCTTTAACTCCGTTTCTCTCTCCACAGATGCTGCCTCATGTGCTGAGTGTTTTTATTTCAGATTTCCAGCATCTGTGGTATTTTGCTTTTGTTTCCAATAACAGTCCAGTCTAACCCACAGAATAATTAAGCTGCCAGCGTCTGCTGGGCTGACTGAAAGTACTGCGTTTAATAGCTCTGCTTTCTGTGCAAAAATAGATACTTATATACATTTTTTACAAAATGAGCCGCTTTTAGACTTAAGGACCATTTCAGTTATCAAAATATACACATCTATTTTTACATATAACAGCTGCTGAGACAGCTTCTGTACATTTAAAGTGCTAATTGTTGTGGGTTGGAATGACGGAATTTCATAAAGTCTCTTAACTCTTCATTTCACTTCAGGGCATATTATTCTGTTCCCCTCTTTCCTGTGCTTTTTCCTTATGATATCCCCCTCCACCCTCTACCCAGAAATGTACCTGTATCACCTGAGGGAGCAAGATGGTCTTCACCTGAGCCGCCACTGGGGGGCATGTGAGAGCTTCCCCATGGAGACTCCCCCAGCTGATCCTTCACCAGTCCTCTCCTTTACATAGAGTGGGTTCTGCTCAATTTCCTAGCAGCTACGCTCTTGTCCGACACAATAGCCACCAGCCATGTGTAACTGATTAGGGCGGCACGTTGGCGCAGTGGTTAGCACTTCTGCCTCACAGTGTCAGGGACCTGGGTTCGATTCCCGGCTTGGGTCACTGTCTGTGCGGAGTCCACACGTTCTGCCGTGCATGGGTCTCCTCAGGGCACTCCAGTTTCTTCCCACAGTCTGAAAGACGTGCTGGTTAGTGCTAAATCCTCCCTCAGTGTTACCCAAACAAATGCCCGAGTGGGGCGACTAAGGGATTTTCGCAGTAACTTCATTACAGTGTTAATGTAAACCTACTAATAAATAAGCTAATTGGGAAGCCAGACATGGCTAATTGTGTGCCTGATTAGTAAATATAAGAGTGAATAATGGACGCTGGCACGATGTGATGTCGCGGCATGTATGGTGGTGGGTTAAAGTTCATTCAGGAAGTCTGAGTCGCTGTGGCAACACACATTTTTACATACATGTTGTAGTTTCAAGCTATAGACAGCGGTGGTAGAGGCGCCAATCTCGTTCCATCCAATGGCCGACCAGAATCTCTGCCATTCTTATCTCCTGTTATTGGTGTGTGTTGGATAGATTTACAGGTTGCTGCTCACTCTAATTGGCTGCATTATGGAAGCACCTTCCCTGGCCATCACATCCTGGAGCTGGACTTGAACCCAGAGTTTCTGACACAGGAGGCGGGGGGGGGGGACACTACCCACTGGAACACAAGACCACTCGCACATATACTTTTTTGTGTGTGAATCATAGAAACCCTACAGTGCAGAAGGAGGCCATTCGGCCCATCGAGTCTGCACCGACCACAATCCCACCCAGGCCCTACCCCCACATATTTACCCACTAATCCCTCTAACCTACACATCCCAGGACTCTAAGGGGCAATTTTTAACCTGGCCAATCAACCTAACCCGCACATCTTTGGACTGTGGGAGGAAACCGGAGCACCCGGAGGAAACCCACGCAGACACGAGGAGAATGTGCAAACTCCACACAGACAGTGACCCGAGCCGGGAATCGAACCCGGGACCCTGGAGCTGTGAAGCAGCAGTGCTAACCACTGTGCTACCGTGCCGCCCGTTTTTTTTCATAGAAACCCTACAGTACAGAAAGAGGCCATTCGGCCCATCAAGTCTGCACCGACCACAAACCCACCCAGGCCTTACCCCTATATCCCTACATATTTACCCACTAATCCCTCTAACCTATGCATCTCAGAACACTAAGGGCAATTTTTTTTTAGCATGGCCAATCAACCTAGCACATCTTTGGACTGTGGGAGGAAACCGGAGCACCTGGAGGAAACCCACGCAGACACGTGCTTGTGGGTAAAATGGTGAGGCAAAATGCAGAGCTGTGAATGCTGTCAGAAGTGTCTTAAATCAATACGCAGCAGTGAAGTACATTTACCTGTGTTGTGGGAAGCACCTTTATAGAGTCGTAGGCTGGAATTGTGCTCGCCCCTCCGCCCACCAGGGGAATCGGAACGGACAAGGGGGTGGACAATGGAAAGGTCCAGTGACCTTGGGCTACATTTTACGGTTTTGTGTCGAGCGAGGCCGTACACTCCCATCAATAGAGTTTTACAGCAGAGGAAGAGGCCCTTCGGCCCATTTGTCTGTGCTGGCCATTGAAGGCCTCTATTAGAAATGCGTGCATGTGGCCCAAAATAGTGTCAGCCAAGTTAACACCTGCATCCAGTTAGTGATTCCTAGTGTAAAGTTAAAGTTTTATTTATTAGTGTCACAAGTAGGCTTACATTAACACTGCAATGAAATTACTGTGAAAATCCCCTAGTCGCCACAAACCGGCGCCTGTTCAGGTACATTGAGGGAGAATTTAGCATGGCCAATGCACCTAACCAGCAGGTGTCTCGGACTGTGGGAGGAAACCGGAGCACCTGGAGGAAACCTACACAAACACAGGGAGAATGTGCAAACTCCACACAGTCACCCGAGGCTGGAATTGAACCCAGGTCCCTGGCGCTGTGAGGCAGCAGTGCTAATCACTGTGCCACCGTGCAAGACTGTGTTGGCAGCACTGCCAAGATGAGGAACTTCGGGATTTGGGAAAGTTTGAACCTCCACCCTAAAGTGCATAGTGTAGAAAACTTGAATATCATTGCAATTTCTGTGATGGACATTTTGATATGTTTGTAATGTTCTTTCAGATGTTTTACCAATCCAGTATATTTAACTGCAAAACAAAAATCACAAACTGCTCTCAAAGCATATGGCAAATCGGGAGTATTTTTACCCAGTGAATGGGATGTTGCTAGGGGTTCTCAACGGGTTAATTGTGGAGAGAGGGGAGTGACGTGATGTCTTGGGGAAAGTGCTGTGAGGAGTGTGTGAACTGGACAGTGACAAAGTGAGTCCGTATGGAGTTCACACAAGGAGAGGGGGAGAGAGAGGGAGAGAGAGACTGCCAAGCGACAGGAGTGTGGATATCGAGTCCAGAATCTGCAGCTGCCCAGCTGTCTGTGCTGAACTGACACATCAAAGACAGACAATCAGAAAGCTCGCACAGAGAAGAGGCAGGGATCACCCTCACTCTCTGGCAGAGGGAGCCTGATAGCGATCAGCCGGCATTGGCAGCGTTTAAACAGCCTCCTCTTCCTCCCCTCCATTCTCAAGGCAGTGAAAGCTCTCTCGCAGCCCCGGAAGAGACAGCGGCAGAGTTTAAAGAGCTTGGGCTCCGAGAGTCAATTAATTCCCCCCCGCCCCCCCCACCCCCTGAGCTACAACATCTGGGAGATCCGAGCGATTGGAGCCTCCCCGTTCCACAGTCACTATGGATATCCTGGATAACTTTGGAGCAGAAAAACTCTTCGCAGCTTCAAGCCTTGTGGATTTGGAAGATTTGAACGAAGCCGATTTCCTCAGTAATGTGGTACGTTGTTGAGAGAGCTGTCAGTTCACCAGGTCACTTTTCCTGCTTGTTCTGCCTCACTCTGTCTCCATCTCTTACAAATATCGTACTTTTTGTTCACTCGATCTTCCATTTACTCCAAGCCATGTGTGCACATATACATACTGTAACACGCAGAAGTATACACACAGAGAAGCACACACACACATACATACAAGCACACAGAATATGCAGACATACAGAACACAGGAACAAACAGGAAGACACATACAGAAACACACAAGTACACATACAAAACTGTGCAGACATGCACACATTTGCACAGAAAGAGACACACACAGAAACACATACAGAATATGCAGACATACTGAATACACAGGAATACACAGACACATACAGAAACACACAAGTACACAGACATGGAACTGTGCAGACATGCACACATTTGCACAGAAATATACAGAAAGAGACACACACAGAAACACATGCACAAACATTCAGACACATGGAGGCACATAGATCCAGGCACAAAAGGAAAAATACATATAAACAGACTCACACAAATAGAAACAGACACAGAGATACACAAAGATATTCACAAACACACACAGATACAAACTTGTACAGACATCTTCACACAGATTGAGTGATAGGGAATTACTGACACATAAGTACACTCACTCATATACACAACACAAAAATACTTACTCACACAGACACACACACACATACATAATCACTCACACACTCACTAAATCATTCATACAATACAGTAACAATTTTTCACACCTCCACATTCACTCTCACACAGACACATGTGCTTCTCAGTTAAATCATACCCCAACAAAGTAAAATGGCAATTGGCTGGCAATAACACCTGTATAAATTTCAGCTGTGATCAATGTATCTGAGTTGACACAGACCATAGTGGGTTCAAAAAATCTGGTCTGAAGGGAAACCAGCAGTGTACCATACTGTACCCCACTGCAGGATATGCCAGGGACTCTGCTGTATCAGGTACAGAACAGAGCTCTGAAAACAGGTCTCATTTAATGGGTGGTCTTTATAATAAATGCAAAGCTGGAATTCCAATTGCAACAGGCACCTTACAATTTGAGAATGTACGTTATGAATTATAGCACCAAGCACTTGGAATATTCAGAAGGGTTAATGAAGAAATTTTTAACTAAATGAACTGTGTGAAAATGGTGGTGGTCGGAGTCTGGCCCCAGTGGGGCAAAGGAGGACAGTGCAGCCCCATTACGGTGAGAGAGGGTCAGTGCAAACCTATCAGAGTGTGTAAGGACAGTTCAGTTCCATTCCAGTGAGTGGGGCAGTCCAGTATCAGTAGAGTGAGTGAGGGACAGTTGAGTCCAATTAAAGTGGTTTGGCACAATTAATTTGTTCTGATTTCATTTGTGCAGCAATTTGGTATTTATAACACTTAAAACACATGCAAATATGGAACTATATTGTGCAGCCTATACTATTCTGTATAGCATAACCTTACTGCTATATTGTAATGTAATTTATCAAGGATAAGATATATGAAAAATCCATGCAAATTGAATACTGTGCTATATAATACTTTGCTCTGAATTGATGGATATCCATAGCTTGTAATGTGGTATATTAAGAAAAAGACATGAAAAATCCTGACAGATTAAATATTGTGCGATATAATACTTTGCACTAAATTGATGAATAATACATAATTTACTATATATGTTACACTATATGGCTAATAGTTTGCATCTCAAAATACATCTATACAGTTCCTATCTTGGTGCATCTATTGTAGTATGATTGATATAATGTGGCTGTCTCTAGTCTTATCTATACTCTTCAATAGAACTCACGCAGGCATTGGTAGTAGATAGAGTAGACGTTACACTCATGATGGATAGCTTAACGATCATTAAAACTGACAGTTCCACAATCCCATATTCTTACATCTCTCCTGCTACCATGATGATAGTCACAGAGAAACTTAGCTTGATCTTTGTTCTTGCTATGTCTTCATTTGTTTGTTGCTGGTTCCTTCTGGCTTAGTTCCCGGTTTGTATTTTGTGTGCTCCCATTTTGTTCCTTTGGTTTCCCCGAGTGTGTTGTCTGGGAAATACTGACTCTTCTTTCGTCCTGTATTCTCCTAACTTGCTTTCGCTGCATGCTCGTTCTCTTGGGGTTCTTTGGGTTTTCTTTTGGAACGTTCCTATTTTGGTTCTGGTTCTTGGTCTGTCTACAGGTTCCTGCTTTGTGTCCCAGGTTATTTAACTCAATAGCACTTTCTCCCCTGTGCGAGAAGGTTGTGAGTGAAGGTGCCTCCAGTTCAGAGATTTGAGTCCATAATTCAGGTTTCGACTTTTGTTTAGTACTGGGAGTTGCTGCACTGTTGGGGGTGCTGCCTTTAGGATGAAGTATTAAACCAAGGGTCTATCCATCCTCTTAAGGTGGATGTGCCACTTTTCAAAAGAAATCAGGCAAATTCTCCCTGTGCTTGGACCAATAGCTCCAAAACCAGATCACCTGCGCATTTCATAGAATCATTCAATCCCTACAGTGCAGAAGGAGGCCAGATTGCCCATCGGGTAGAAGAAGGCTATTTTGCCCATCCCACCCAGGCCTTATCCTCATAACCCCACATAGTTACCCTGCTAATCCCCCTGACACTAAGGGTCCATTTATCATGGCCAATCCACCTAACCTGCACATCTTTGGAGTGTGGGAGGAAACTGGAGCACCCGGAGGAAACCCACACAGACACGGGGAGAACAAGCAAACTCCACACAGATAGTGACCCCAGGCCAGAATTGAACCTGGGTCCCTGGCACTGTGAGGCAGCAGCGCTAACCACTGTGCCACCGTGCCGCCCCACCTCATCAATGTTTGTGGGTTCTGGTTATACACAAATTGGTTGGCATATTTGCTTTTTGCAAATGTGACTACACGGCAGAAGTATGCACTAGTCTTATTTTCCAGTTTATTCTCTCTATATTACTGTTCTGTTTCCCAGTTAATTCATAACTTGTCCCTAGTTTGTACCGTGTCCTGGCTTTTACTTGATGGGTATCCAGTTTTTTATGATCTGTGTATCCATGGTGATGTGTATTCCTGCCTTGTTGCTAGTGTGTGCATGTTCCTGGTGTGTGTGTGTGTGTTCCTGGTGCTTGTCCTGTTATATTCCATGCTGTATTCCCAGTGTATGCCCCTGGTGTGTGCTCGTTATATGTTCATGTTATATTCTTGGTGTACATCCTGGTTTGTTCCTGGTATGGATCCTGTTTTTATTCCTGCTTTGTTCCTGATGGGGATCTTGTTTTTTTTCCTGGCATACATCCCATCTTTTCCCTGTCTTGAACCTGGTTCTGTTTCTGGTTTGTGTCTGGTATGCACCAAGTTTTCTCCTGGTGTTGTTCCAGGTGTTGTCCCTCATTTGTTCCTGGTTCTGTGGTTCCAGGTCTTTGTTCCAGATCTGTTCCTGGTATTGGAATCCGCCTGACACGAAGGGGCAATTTAACATGGTCAATCAACCTAACCCACATACTTTTGGAGTGTGGGAGGAAATCGGAGCACCCGGAGGAAACCCACGCAGACATGGGGAGAATGCGCAAGCTCCACACATGCAGGGGACCCAAGCCGGGAATCGAACCCGGGTCCCTGACGCTGTGAGGCAGCAGTGCTAACCACTGTGTCACCCATGTTGTTCCCGGGATTATTCCCGGGATTGTTCCCGGGATTGTTCCCGGTGTTGTTCCCGGGGTTGTTCCCGGTGTTATTCCCGGTGTTTTTCCTGTTGTGTATTCTTGGTTTGCTCATAGTCAAATGTACCTGAAATCTGTCACGAAATTGAATCTGATTAAACAGCTCCACAGTGTAACAGACTCATCTTTCTGCTCTTTTGTCATTTGTATAAATCTGCATTTTTGTATTTGTGTGTGTGCCTCTGTCTATCTGTTTGTTTCTTTGTCTGTTTGTCCATGTATGTATACATTTATACTGCATCTACAGATATACGCATTGACTACCTATATGGCTTTGCCAAATGTGTGTAGTTTGTGTGTGTGGTGTTATCTGCCTTTATATGTTTGTATGTGTGCCTGTCTGTATGTATTATGAGAGTTTGTTTTTCTCCCTCTCACTATCAACAACAGGTTGCATTTATGTAGTACCTTTAACATCAATAGTACCTCAAAGACCTTCACAGGAGCACAAGGAATAAAATAAATACCAGGGCAAGGGAGGAAATGTTAGGAGGGATGTCCAAAGGTTTGGTCAAATGGTATGTTTTGCGGAGGGTCTTGGAGGAGAAGAGAGAGGTAGAAGAAGGCTGGAGGGAGCCAAGGTGGGGGTGTGAATAGTTGCACAGGGGGTTGGAGTGAAAAGATTAGAAAATTCAGGATGGCACTGAAGAATTTGTGACTGATTCTCCTGTTTACATGAAGCTATGATAAATACAGCAATGGCTCATTAGACCCATCAAATGTACCTTTTAAGAAACATACTTGATAGAGTTCCTGTTTAAGACTTCGATGAACAAAGTGGTGTAATGAGGGGAAATGTGTTGGATACGAGCACAGTGAAAGGTCCCCTTTGTGCTCCCTGTGTCATGTTGTGATCGATGGGGGCAGCGACTCCAAACACTGCTTCATTTAAAAATACACTGATCCTTTCTGTTGGCATCCATGGGGTTTATTTAAACTTTAACCCTGACCGAAGGTTTTCTGCCAAAGTACTTTTCTGTATGCAATCCATGCCTCTACGCCACCCGCCCATGCCAGGTGTCTGCCTTGCCAAGCTTTACACCACCCTGTCCATTCCAGACTGTGCACGACCAGCACTATACACAACCCAACCCGTTATATTTCCTGCTATCTCAAGTTGCATTTTAAGACTTCACACTAGCTGGTCCATATCAAGTCACTGTCGTGCCAGGAATTTACCCAGTCTATCATAGCTTGCTGCTTCTGTGAAGTTTCACTGTTATCCAGCTAATGCTAGGCTTTACACTATCATATGTTACACTCATTATATTCATTGGAGTTTAGAAGAGTGAGAGGGGATCTCATAGAAACATATGAAATTCTAATAGGATTAGACAGGATAGATTCAGAAAGAATGTTCCCGATGGTGGGAGAGTCGCGAACTAGGGGGTCATAGTTTGAGGATAAGGAGTAAACTTATTAGAACTGAGGTGAGGTAAAAATTCTTTACCCAGAGAGTGGCAAATATGTGGAATTCACTGCCACACAAAGTAGTTGAGGCCAAAACGTTGCGTGATTTCAAGAAGGAATTAGATGCAGCTCATGGGGCTAAAGGGATCTAGGGAATTAGATGCAGCTCATGGGGCTAAAGGGATCTAGGGATGTGGGGGGAAGGGGGGATAAGGATATTGAATTTGATGATCAGCCATGATCAAAATAAATAGCGGAGCAGGCTCAAAGGGCTGAATGGCCTACTCCTGCTTCGAGCTTCTATGTTTCAATCCGTACTAAACTTGTTGCCATGGCAGGCTGGGAGGCAGTATCTATACTGTCCAATCTACCCCAGACTGCTGGAGTTGTTGCGGGTGAGTACATTTAAATTTGTACAAATTCCAGCCAGCTCCCATCCGTGCAACACCCTCCACTCTGCCCTGCTGCCATTAGCCCATGCCCACCCACTAGTTTTCTCCTTGCCCTCCCCCTGAATTTATTGTTCCTTCCCTAGGTAAAGTTCCAGCTCTGGATTCATAGGACTGGATTTTGTGGGCTCCAGGGGACTGTTGGCAGACAGGCAGGGTTTGGGGAGAACATTAGAGTGTAATATTGGGTGCCGTGCCAGGGGTGTTGTTCCCACATCTAGCTACCTGCCTCGCCAACTTTAACTAGATGGGGGAGGGGTTGTCTGGAAACCCAACCATCCATTGGCCAATTGAAATCATTAAATAACCAATCGGTGACTACTTCAGAGCCTCTCACATCAAATCCCACCCGTAGAATCACAGAATGCTTACTGGACAGAAGGAGGCTATTCAGCTCATTGTGTCGGTGCTGGGTCTCTGGGACAGCAATTCACCTTGTGTCACA
Organism: Mustelus asterias; assembly: GCF_964213995.1. Lineage (NCBI taxonomy): Eukaryota > Metazoa > Chordata > Chondrichthyes > Carcharhiniformes > Triakidae > Mustelus > Mustelus asterias. The sequence continues at coordinate 80,097,714 of NC_135809.1, forward strand.
TCACTGCCTTTCCCCTTGCCCTGCAAATTCTTTCCCCTATCGATGCTGATGGAATTCCCTTTTGAAAGCCATGGTTGAATTTGCCTGCAACCACACTCTCACGCAGTGCATTCCAGCTCCTAATGGCTCGCTACACAAGTTTTTCCTCATGTTCTTGTTGCTTCTTTTGCCAATTGTCTTAAATCGGCACTCTCGATCCTTCCACCAATGGGAACAGTTTCTCTCTCTCTGCCCAGGCCCTTTGTGATTTTGATTACCTCTGTTAAATCTTCCGACTTCTCAAATTTATCTACGCAACTGGAGATCCTCGGGCGAGATTTTCTGGCCACACTCGCCCCGAAACTGGAAAACCTTGCCTGAGGTCAACAGACCTTTACATGGTCTGACCCCCCCCCCCCCCCCCCCCCCCCCGCCTCCCCCACCCACTCCGATTCCCATGGTGGGCAGGACGGGAAAATCCCCCCCCCTCCCCCGCCCCTCACCTCTGGGACTATTCTCATGAATCTTTTCTGCACCCTTTCTAACGCCTTCACATCCTTCCAAAAATGTGGTGCCCAGAACTGGACACAGTCCATTCGAAGCCAAATTCTTGTGTTATACAAATTCCCTTACTCTCGTACTCTACATCCCGAGTATAAAATCCAGGGTCCTATATGCTTTCTTAACCAACTCTCAACCTTCCCCACCACCTTCAATGATTTGCACACCTCTGCTCCAAGCTTTTTTTACGAGCTCAGTGCACGTTGTCAGGATACTTTACCATGGAGACATCAGTCCTAAGCCCTATCCTGTCTTCACTCTTTATCATACACTTGTCCCTTGCATAGTTCAGCAGTTTCATTTTAAATGATAATGCAATGAAACCCATGGGGACAGCAGATTCTCCTTTACGTTTTACGCTTAGACTGAGATTATTACTCTTAGTCAATATTGAGACAGGTGCAGTTGTTGTCAGATAACTCAGAATCTAATACACATTGCTGGGACAAGATCTATTTCTCCCAACTCTGTGACAGGAATTGCTTAGCATATCCTCAGGGAGGTGGTGGTGTAGTAGTATTGACACTGGCCTAGTAAGCCAGAGACCCAGGGTAATGCTCTGGGGGCCCAGGTTCGAATCCCACCACGGCTGATGGTGGAATTTGAATCCAATCTTGAAAAAATAGTCTGATGATGATCATGAAGTCATAAAAAAAACTCATCTGGTTCATTAAAAGAAATCTGCCGACCTTACCCAGTCTGGCCTACATGTGACTCCCGATCCACAGTCATGTGGGTTGACTCTTAAATGCCCTCTGAAATGGTGATGGCAAGCCACTCATTTCAAGGGCAATTAGGGCTGGGCAACAAATGCTGGCCCAGCCAACGACACCCACACCCCATGAATGAATAACAAAAAAGATGAGGCTGATTTCTATAAGTTATTTATGCAACACCGTTCCTTGACTGGTTTGCAATCGTTCTGATGGGATGAACGCTCTGCATAATTCCTGGGGGGAGAAGTCCACACCATTAGTACATTGGCAGCCTCAAACAGACTGAACGCAAGTACAGGTGCTTGGCAAATGGAAAAGTCACAGCATCGGCCTCTCCTGGAAGACTGGTGCAGAAGTTCAGAGAGGAGAAGCTCTGTGTTTTGTGCTGTTACCTAGCAGTGATTGATGTTGTATTACTGGGGGACTATATTTTATTTGTTTCATTTCAAGGAGCCAGAAGTCGAGGATGGAAAAGTCTGTTAATTTACGAGGTGTCTGTAGTCCCACATTTGAAGCTTTAGCATTTCATACTGTTCGTGTGTCTGAATGATTCGCAATGTTGACGATTTCTGATAGAAGTCATTTATTTCACAGCGTTCTCCCATGGCCCAGCCTCCCTCCTCATTGCATTATCAGGTTAGTCCTCGCCAGGGTTGTCAACCTTCCTGACTTGACCCGGAGTCTTCAGGAATTGAAGACTAACCTTCAGCATACCGCTGCAAGTAGCCCAGGAGAAAAATCATCAGGCACTCAAAAGAGGTGTTCTTATTTTCTTTGGATACTGGCGCTCATTAGTTGCAAGTGTGTTGAGGCCGTGACTGTTTGATTGAGAGTCAGGAAACACCCAGTCAGCTGGCACAGAATGTGTCTGCTTACCAGTTGCCATAGCGAGGCGGTGGATCTGTGACAGTGGTCAGGTCAGGTGGGCATAGGTGAGGCAGGGGTGGTTGAAGGCAGAGGGTCAGGTGGCGAAATGTCCGGGAATACGTCTGACCAAAATTTGCAACTCAAAGATGCAATGTAGGGGAGGCAATGGCCTAGTGGTATTGACGCTAGACTATTAATCCAGAAAGTCAGCTAATGTCCTGGGGACCCGGGTTCGAATCCTGCCACGGCATTTGGTGGAATTTGAATTCAGTAAAAAATATCTGGAATTAAGAATCTCGTGATGACCATGAAACCATTGTCGATTGTCGTAAAAACCCATCTGGTTCACTAATGTCCTTTAGGGAAGGAAATTTGCCGTCCTCACCTAGTCTGGCCTACATGTGACTGCAGAGCCACAGCAATGTGGTTGACTCTCAACTGCCCTCTGAACATAGGGAACTAGGGATGGGCAATAAATGCTGGCCAGCCAGCGACGCTGATGTCCCACGGATGAAGAAAATAAATGTAGGATTCTACTGCAGTCGTTTGACCGCTTTGATAGCCAAGTCACTGAGGAGAAATCTTTTTCTCTCAGAGGGTTGTGTGGCTTCAGAACTCTCTGCCTCAGAAGGCAGGGTCTCTGAATATTTTTAAGGCAGAGGTAGGTAAATTCTTGTCAGGCAAGGGAATCAAAGGTTATTGGAGGTAAATGGGAATATGGAATTCAAAACACAAACATCATCCATGATCTTATTGAATGGCGCAACAGGCTCGAGGGCTGAATGGCCTTCTTCAGCTCCGATTTCATATGTTCATATGTATGTAGCTGTTTCAAACTTCATTGTTGAAACAACACTTTGATATCTCCACTAAACATTTATTGTTCAAGCGATGATTCATAGAAAAAATACACAGCCGCTTCCCACTTCAAATACTCCCCCAAATCAGGCACTACAATATAACCACGGTATCCTTTTTAATGTGAGCATTGTTTGCAAGGCCGGTATTTTTCATCCTTAGTTACCCTCGAGAAGGTGGTGGTGAGCTGCCTTCTTGAACCGCTGCAGTCCCTGAGGCGTAGGTACACCCACAGTGCTGTTAAGGGAAGAGTTCCAGGATTTTGACCCATCGACAGTGAAGGAACGGCGATATATTTCTAAGTTAGAATGGTGAGTGGCTTGGAGGGGAACTTGCAGATGTTGTTTCCATTGCATCTGTTGCCCTTGTGACTTCTGACATTGGAAGGACATATTTGTAAAGTGTTGTCTAAGGAGCCTTGGTGAGTTTCTACACCACAAGTATGTGGTATACACTTCTGCCACTGTGTGTCAGTGGTGGAGAGAGTGAATGTTTAAGGTGGTGGATGGGGTGTCAACAAAGCGGGCTACTTTGACCTGAATGATGTTGAGTGTAGTTGGAGAAGCTCTCATCCAGGCAAGTGGAGAGTTTTTCATCACACTCCTGACCTGTGCCTTGTAGATGGTGGATAGGCTTTGGGAAGTCAGGAGGTGAGTTACTTGCTGCAGTATTCCTAGCCTCTGACCTGTTCTTGTAGCCATGGTATTTATATGGCTGGTCCAGTTCAGTTTCTGGTCCAGGTTAACCCCCAGAATGCTGGTAGTGGGGGATTCAGCCTTGGTAACATGATTGAATGTCAAGGGGCAATGGTTAGATTCTCTCTTGTTGGAGACGGTCATTGCCTGGCGCTTATGTGGTGCAAATGTTACTTGCCATTTTTCAGCCCAAGCCTGGATATTGTCCATGTCTTGCTGCACGTGGACTCAGACTGCTTCCGTATCTGAGGAATGGTGCTGAATATCCCTACTTCTAACTTTGTGGTGGCCGGAAGATCCGTGATGGAGCAGCCAAAGGTTGGGAATCAGAATTCCTGCAGCAATGTCCTGGGGCAATGGGATTTGGAGTCAAATTTATCTCACTGTGCTGTTGGCTGCTGCAAAGTGAGTAGGAGCTATCCTTGAGCGGTTGGCTCTCCCGTCTGTCAATAGCAGTGCCTGTCTCACTGTGTTTCTCATGATGATCTGACCAAGTTCGACAAGTCACACCACTGGGATATGGATGGTTTGGGACTGTTCATTAATGAGTTTCAAGGGTCTCCGTCCTTCATAGCCCTATCCCCACACGACTCTCATTGTTACTGTTGATCAATATCGAACGGGCCTGTGCCTACTATCTGTGTACATTAACTCAGCAATGTTCTGGGCTGATGGCTGCTCAGCTCTACAATGAACAGAGGGTGCCCACTCCTCATTCCTTGAGTAGAGCCGATCTGGCCATTCACTGTATCTCAGGCCTAAGGGAAACTTAACATTACCCAGTGCAAACTTGCTGTCAGATGTAACCAGGTTAATGAGGCTCCTTCCAGGAATATGTTTATGCCAGGATGTAACAAGAACATTGGATATGGATGGGTATCTCCAATTTCATGTCCATGTGGGAAACTCTCCTCGCCCCGACACCGCCCCCCCCCCCCAAACCTACCCCCCCACCTACCCCGCCATTAAGAGGCTTCAGGGTGGATCTGTTTTTCCTTGTCCTCTCTCTCTCTCTCTCGAGATGGTTTCAAAATGCCAGACTGTCTGAAGAACTTGCTCTGTCTCTCATCAGAGTGGAACCTGGTTACTGTCACCCACTCGAGGTCCTGACTGTTGCAATGCTGCCTGTTAGTTGCTGTGGATCATCAGATATCTTGCCAGAACTGCTGCTGAGGTTCGAAGGTCTTCGCTTCAAGCAGAGACTCAGTTCCAACAATTATTCAATACCAGTAACCCTTGTTCATCTTGGAGTAAAATTCCTGCTGAACTACAGGCATCTTTTGTGCTGTGAACTTCAGGTTTGAGTCCGCCAGGCTCCAAATTGAGACAATACAATCTCGTTTCACAGGTCAGCAACTCTTTTAGCCGTTAGGGAACAGGAGACTTTAACTTTGTGAGTCTATGAGAATAAATGCAACCAAATTTATTCAATTTCCATTGAATTAGCCGAACCCACTCAATTGCCTTTGAGTTAACCAGTGACACACACATTGCAAAAGCAAACAAACTGGAAAGTACTTTTTAAAAATTATTTTATGGGACATGGGCATCGCTGGCTAGCCAGCATTTATTGCCCATCCCTAATTGCCCTTGAGGGACAATTAAGAGTCAACCACATTGCTGTGGGTCTGGAGTCACATGTAAGCCAGACCAGGTAAGGATGGCAGATTTCCTTCCCTAAAGGACAGATGGGTTTTCACAACAATGGTTTCATGACCATCATTAGACTTTTAATTCCAGATTTTTATTGAATTCAAATTTCACCATCTGCCGTGACGGGATTTGAACCCAGGTCCCTAAAGCATTACTCTGGGTCTCCGGATTACTGGGGCACTGCCTACTACTGTTTAAAGAGATGGGCGCGATCTTACTGCCCACTCATGCCACACTCCCACTGCGGCGAAGCCAAATCTCCGTTCACTGCAGCGAGATGGGAAAACCCCACTGGCGTGAATGGTCAGAAAATTCCAGCCATGGTGTTGTTTCATTGGCTGATAAGCTCACTACCAGAAAGAACCTGCTTTGAAAATTCAGCTGCTGCTGATTTTGTGGCCTTGAGCTGCAGCCATTTTGATTCCAAGGTTTACATTTAAGGTTAAAGGTTAAAGGGTAAAGCAGCAGAAGTGGTCACTGATGATTCACACCATCGTATCTTTTGCTGGTTTCACTGAAGAAGAAGAACTTGAATTGATACAGCACCTTTCGCAAGCTCGGAACATTTCCAAAGTGCTTAACAACCCGTGATGAAACCCTTTTGAAGTTGTTCAGGTCACACGAGGAGGAGTAAAAGTGACTCACCTTGCCCTCCCACTTCTGACCATAATAAGTTTTTTTTGTGAAGGTAGTTATTTGCTCAATATCTTAAACTTTTAAGTGCTGGTTATAAAGATAGTAGTCTGGCAGGCTTTCCTGAGTCTAAAATAAAAAGAGGTTCATCTCATCAGGTCTGACAGCATCTGTGGAGAGAGAATAGAGCCAATGTTTCGAGTCGAGATGACCCTTCGTCAGAGCTCTGGGGGGAGGATGCCTTTCATTGCTGAGGGGTTGGTGGTGCTTCCTGGAGCCTCAGGAAGTCCTTGCTTGTGAGGACCTGTATGAAGGCCTGCCCACCGCAGATCCAGCTGGGAGACAGGTGAATAGTGAGAGGTATTTGAATCAGCCTGCAAGCCTGCTAATTATATGTTAACTGGCCAATTTGAATATTTTTCAGTGAGCAGGAATCCAATCGGAGCCGGCGGACTGGGAGCATCACAACGGGTTTGGAACCCGGTGCAAAACCTATTTTTTGCCTGACGCCTGATTCTCCAGGCCATCGTTATTCTTGCTGGAAGCCAACGGGTCCAGACATTCCCCTGTTATCTTTAAATACATAACCCTTCTTTTTCAGGAGTTGATGAATTTTGCTTCTTAAATTCCTTTCAATGGAAATTCACTATCTCTGTGCTGGATTCTTAAACTGTAAGAGATCGGGTCTTAACTTGGGATAGAAGAGAAGAGAGATTGGCAACTTTTCCAGACTACTGACTACTACTGTTCCAGTAGCTTATGTGTAGATGAACAAATTCAAAAATGGTTACCCCAGTCACATGACCTCTTTCTCCATAATGATCTCAGAAGGTATTTGTTTGGCTGATAACAGGACTGACTGTGGCTTATTTCATATGGCTGAGGTGAGATTCTGTAATGCTCCAGCTATTAACTCTTGAATATCCATTAGCCACCTTGATGAAAAAGAAAGAACACCTTTCCATGCAGCTATTGTCCAAGTAGACTTCCTGTCTCCGCTTGAAAGATAGCTACTCCCTAGAATTTCTGGGCCATAGTGAAACACAGCACCCAGTTAGAATTCAATAAGCTTCCACAAACAGTAATATACTAAAGATCAGGTCATCTCTTTTTATCATAGAATCCCTACAGTGCAGAAGGAGGCCATTCGTCCCATCAAGTCTGCACCAATTCTCTGACAGAGCATCTTACCCACGTCCTATCCCCATATTTACCCACTAATTCCCCCTAACCTACACATCTTTGGACACCAACGGGCAATTTAACATGGCCAATTCACCTAACCTGCACATCTTTGGAAAGTGGGAGGAAACTGCAGCACCCGGAGGAAACCCACGCAGACACGGGAAGAACGTGCAAACTCCACACATACAGTGACCCGAGGCCGGAATTGAACCCGGGTCCCTGGAACTGTGAGTCAACAGTGCTAACCACTATGCCACTGTGCCGCCCATGGTGTTGGTCAAGGATAAGTAGTGGCCTGGATGCCAAGGATAACTGCCCTGCTCCTCTTTAAGATAGTGTCACCGGATCTTTTAATTCCACCTGAGGGGGCAGATGAGGTCTCAGTTTAAGGTGTCATCCAGAAGATGGCACCTCCAACAATGCGGCACTCCCTGATTACTGCACTGGATTGATTGTCAGCCTGAGTCCTTTGCTGAAGAATTGAAGTGGGGCTTGAACTCAAAGCCTTGACTCAGATGTGAGTGCGCTCTGATTGGATCACCTGTCAGGCAGGCCTGTGGCAGCAAAGGGGTTAACTCACCTCAGCAACAGGCAGCCCATCAGAAATAAAGCTCCACAACCCCCAGCTGGCCCTGCGCAGTCATTTCCGTCAAAGTCCTTTATTAAATGCTGAAAACAGATGTTGTATTAACTCAATTTAACAGCCCTTTAATATTCCACTGAGCTGTCAAAAAAGCAACTGAGAGGGAGACAAGAAATCTCTTTATTTCCTCACCAAGGAAGCTCCAGCCATAACTATCTCATCCCACCCACCAAGATCGCAAGAGGAATGAGGTCTGGGTGACCCTTCCTTGTTGCTGTTTGCATTATTAGCTTTGATTATTTCTAACTTTTCCTTTCCACCATCTCCCCAGCCCCCTCACTAATCTGCTCACACCCTCCCACCCCAGTCAAGTTCAAGGAGGAGTCTCCACCGAGGTCATTATTTGGTCTGAGGTGTCTTTATGAGTTGGCCTGCAGGGAACCAGAGGTGGAGAAGGGGCTGAGGGTGGATGAGTGAAGAGAGAAATCTCCCACTGACTCCCCCTCTGTGTCCCAGGGGAGCAGCTGACCTGAAAGCCTTGGAAACATAGAAACTAGAAACATAGAAACTAGTAGGCCATTCAGCCCTTCGAGCCTGCTTCGCCATTCATTTTGATCATGGCTGATCATTGAATTCAATATCCTTATCCCCCCCTTCCGCCCATATCCCTTGATCACTTTAGCTTCAAGAGCTGCACCTAATTTCTTCTTGAAATCACACAACATTTTGGCCTTAACTACTTTCTGTGTAGTGAATTCCACAGATTCACCACCCTCTGGGTGAAGGAATTTCTCCTCACCTCAGTCCTAAAAGGTTTACCCCTTATCCTCAAACTATAAGCCCTAGTTCACGACTCCCCCTCCATTGGGAACATTCTTTCTGAATCTACCCTGCCCAACCCTGTTAGAATTTTATAAGCTTCTATGAGATCCCTTCTGACTCTTCTAAACTCCTGTGAATATAATCCTAATTGACTTAGTCTTTCCTCATATGATAGATCCCAGGAATCAGCCTGGTAAACCTTCGCTATGTTCCCTCTATAGCAAGGACATCCTTCCTCAGATAAGGAGACCAAAACTGCACACAATACTCCAGATGTGGTCTCACCAACACCCTAAACAATTGCAGCAAAACATCTCTAACCCTATACTCAAATCTTTTGCTATGAAGGCCAACATACCATTTGCCTTCTTTACTGCCTGCTGTACCTGCAACCTACTTTCAGTGAGTGATGCACGAGGACACCAAGGTCTCGCTGAGTATCCACCTGTCTCAATTTACACATCAATTCAAGTGATTCTGGAGTTGAGAGGGTTGGCTTATGAGGAGAGATTGAGTAGACTGGGACTATACTCATTGGAATTCAGAGGAATGAGGGCAGATATTATAGAAACATATAAGATTATGAAGGGAATAGATAAGGTAGAAGCAGGGAGGTTGTTTCCGCTGGCGGGTGAAACTAGAACTAGGGGGCATGGCCTCAAAATAAGGGGGAGCAGATTTAGGCCTGAGTTGAGGAGGAACTACTTCACACCAAGGGTTGTGAATCTGTGGAATTCCCTGCCCAGTAAAGCAGTTGAGGCTACCTCATTGAATGTTTTTAAGGCAAGGATAGATAAATTTTTGAACAGTAAGGGAATTAAGGGTTATGGTGAGCGGGCAGGTAAGTGGAGCTGAGTCCATGAAAAAAATCAGCCATGATCTTATTGAATAGCAGAACAGGCTCAAGGGGCCAGATGGCCTACTCCTGCTCCTAGTTCTTACGTTCTTATGTTTCACAATACTTGACAGCCCTGACCAATGGTAAAGTTGCCACATCTGTTAGAGCATCCTGTCTCTCACCCCTCTATCTGATATCTTGCCTGTCTTGTCTCTCTCTCAAACTTCTGTCAGTTTTGCTTTCGTTTCCTCTGATCGGTTTATTTTTGCTTTCTGATCTATTTCTATGGTTTCCCCCGGTTTATTTTTAAACTGCTGCTTCAACTCAGCGTTTGAGGGTTGTTTCTGCTCCACAAATAATGTCCATCAAAAGCTGATGCAATCAGTGCTGAAAATGTAAATCAGATCTGATTTATAAACAAATACCACATGGGGCAGCAAGGGGAAAAAAGGGAAAAGTTTGCATTTCTACAGCACCTTTCACGACCCCCGGACATTGCAAAGCAAATGAAGTACTTAGGTGGATTAGCCATGGTAAATGCATGGGGTTATGAGGATAGGGCAGGGTAGGGGACCTGGGTAAGATATTCTGTCAGAAAGTCCATGTAGATGTGATGGGCCGAATGGCCTCCTTCAGCACTGTAGGTATTCTGTGGTACTGCACTACACTGCACTGTGCTCAAGTTCTGGAGTAGGAGCCCGAATCCACAACCTTTTCACTTAGATGCTACCAACCAAGCCATGGCTGATACAGAGAAAAATGAGAATGGTGTTCCCCATTTTGAGACAGGGGCTAGCAGGCAGACGAGTGGGTTGATTACTGAAACTAAGATCAAAGCGAAAGATAGTTATTGTGCTCTCATTGATTTGCAACAAGAGTTGACCCTGACCCTTTAAATACCAATGATGATGCACACCCATGTGTTTGTCATTCACCCTATAGTTACATTGTCAATACATTAACATCATAAGATGTATTGAGATGGATAGAAAACTGATTGGCAGAGAGGAAACAAAAAGTAGGAATTAATGGGCCCTTTTCAATTTGGCAGGCAGTAACTAGTGGGGTGCCACAGGGATCGGTGCTGGGACCCCAGCTATTCACAATATATATTAATGATTTGGATGAGGGAACAAAATGCAATATCTCAAAGTTTGCAGATGATACCAAGTTGGGTGGGAGGGTGAACTGTGACGGGAATGCAGAGATCCTTCAGCATGATCTGGACAGTTTGGCTAAGTGGGCAAATCAATGGCAGATGCAGTACAGTTTGGATAAATGTGAGGTTATTCACTTTGGAAGCAATAACAAGAAGGGAGGTTACTACCTGAATGGCTGTAAGTTGGAAGAGGGAAGTGTGCAGTGGAACCTGGGTGTCCTTGTGCACCAGTCACTGAAGGTAAGCATGCAAGTTACTACAGCAAGCAGTAAAGAAAGCAAATGGCATGTTGGCCTTCATTGCGAGAAGTTTCGAGTACAGGAACAGGGATGTGTTGTTGCAATTATACAGGGCCATGGTGAGGCCACACCTAGAGTATTGTATGCAGTTTTGGTCTCCTTTTCTGAGGAAGGATGTTCTTGCTCTCGAGGGAGCGCAGCGAAGGTTTATCAGGCTGATTTCAGGGATGACGGGACGGGTGAGGAGAGATTGACTAGGTTAGGATTGTTTTCGCTGGAGTTCAGATGAATGAGGGGGATCTCATAGAGACCTATAAAATTCTAACAGGACTAGACAGGGTAGATGCAGGGAGGATATTCCTGATGGTGGGGGAGTCCAGAACCAGGGGTCACAGTCTGAGGATTCAGGGTAGACCATTTAGGATGGAGATGAAGAGACATTTCTTAACCGAAAGATTAGTGAGCCTGTGGAATTCAGTGCCACCGGCAGTAGTTGATGCCAAAACATTGAATGTATTCAAGAGGCAGCTAGATATAGCACTTAGGGTGAATGGGATCAATGGGGAGAAAACAGGATTAGGCTATTGAGTTGGACGATCAGCCACGATCGTGATGAATGGTGAAGCAGACTCGAAGGGCTGAGTGGCCTCCTCCTGCTCCTATCTTCTATGTTTCTATAACTCCACTGAATCAGTGTTACCAGTATTGCAATAGAGAAAAGTTTTATCGCTTTTTTTCATTAGTCTCACATGTAGGCTTACATTAACACTGCGCTGAAGTTACTGTGAAAATTCCCTAGTCAGCACATTCAGGCTGTTCGGAGAGGGAGAATTTAGTGTGGCCAATGCAGCTAACCAGCACGTCTTTCGGACTGTGGGAGGAAACAGGAGCACCCGAAGGAATCCCACGCAGATATGGGAAGAACACGCAGACTCTGCACAGATAGTGACAATAGACGGGAATTGAACCCGGGTCCCTGGCGCTGTGAGGCAGTGATGCCAACCACTGTACCACCGTGCCGCCCTGTGGCAGAGAAGCTGGATGATTACTTTCTGTCTGCCTTCACTGAGGACGAGACAAGGAATCTCCCAGAATCAGAGATCCAAGGGATGAGGGAGAATGAGGTATTGATGGAAATTTGTAATAGTAAGCTGACTGGAGAAATTCATGGGACTGAAGGTTGATAATTCCCGGGACTTGACAATATACATTGCAGAGTGTTGAAAAGGTTTGCTATAGAGATAGTGAATGCTTTGTACATCTACACTTAATAATCCCTCACCATTTAGGTAATACTCTGTACATCTTTTCCTCTTACCAAAGATTATAACCTCACATTTTTCCACATTATATTCCATCTGCCATGTTCTTGCTCACTCACTGGGTGGGATTTTCCGTTCGTGCTCACCCCAATACCAGAAAATACTGCCCGAGGTCAACAGACCTTTGCATGGTCTGCCCCCCCCCCCACCCCCCCCTCCCCCCCCACACCCCGCTCCCCCCCCCACCCCCCCGCTATGATTCCCGTGGTGGGCAGGACAGGAAAATTCCTCCACTAAGTCTGCCCAAATCCTCCTGTCGCTGCTTTACATCCCCCCTCCACCTTTCACAAGCTTAAAACCTATATTAACTGTCCTAATATAACCTGAAACGATGGGCGGAATTTTCCAGACCCCCTCGCTGATGAGATTTTCCAGCCCCACCGAAGTCAATGGACCTTTGAATGGCTCACCGCAATTTCCTGCCCTGCCTCTGCCATGACCAGGCTGAACAATTCCGCCCATTAACTCTGTTTCTCTCCCCACAGATGCTGCCAGGCCTGCTGGGTATTTCCAGAATTTTCTGTTAAAGAAAAAAGGTAAAGTTGCCATAGTCCCAGATAACCATAAGTTGCTCTCCCCTTTGAGTGGAAAAGCTGACTGGTGGTGATTTAACCTGAGGATCACCACGCCTCAGGCGAGGGGCAAGGTTGAGAAGGTGGAATTATTCATGAATAACCTCATATAAGAAAAGCACTAGCTTGTAATTCCTTCACATCTCTGCCTCTGTAAACATTGTTATCCTACCTCTTTAGCCCTCTCTGCTATAACACTCCCCATCCTAATGTTTTCCATTGTAGCACTATTTCTGTTATGCACCCGCCTATTGTAACACTCCATTGCAGTAACTGCACAAGCACATTTAACTGCATAATGCAAATAGCAAAGACATTTATTTTAAACAGTCAAGCCCCAAGGTAAAGTAAATTGGTTGGAGATTACTTGTGATAGATGATGCTTTGCAGGTTATCAGTGTAGAGGATACTAATTAAGTAAGGACAAGTTTAAACTCTTACAGAGACAGCTGTGTAGGTATTTAGTCTAAATAGAATACCAATATAAAAAGCTACAGGCCACAACAAATCCGTCCGCTGCCTGCCACACTCATTACGTAATCCAGATACTGACTGATTTCATTAACGTATCCTTGACTTGCACATACCTGCGTTCAGCTGCTCTGAGTTGGCTTCCTCCCATCTACCACTCTTTTCATACGAACATTCATTCTGAATTGAGCCATTAATAAACCAGGGGAACTTGGCAATGCAGCATATTCCCGCACTATATGGAGAAGCTTTGAGCAGCTTGTAGCTGAAATCTTGACTGAGGTGACCACGGGATTTGAACTGTGATCCAGTGTATTTATTAAAACACCACTGTCTGTGTGTGATCCACTACATGATACACAACCACAGCTGTGTTATCCAGTGTATGAGACACGCTCCTAGCTATGTGTCTGATCTATGAGTAGCTCACTGCTAGTTGTGTGTGATTCACTGTCTGATACACTGCAACTTATGTGTGGCTACTATGTGACACACACACAAAACTCTGTGTGATCCAGCGTGCGACAGAATTATGTATTATCTACTGTGTGATCCACTCTTAATTGTGATCCACTGTGTGATACACACCTAACCGTGTGATTCAGTGTTTGACACATTCCTTAACATGTGTGTGATCACTGTTTGATATACTCCCAGCAATGTGGGATCCACTGTGTGTCACACTCTTTGACATGTGTGATCATTGTTTGATGTACTCCTAGCAATGTGTGATCCACTGTGTGATGCACCTTAGCAACATGTCATCCACTGTGTGCCAAACTCTCAGGGTGTGTGATCCACTGTGTGATCCACTCCTAGCTAATAGGGATCCACTGTGTGTCACACTCCTAATTGCAAGTGATCAGTTGTGTGACACACTACTAGGTGTGTGTGATCCAATGTGTGGGACACGCCTAGCAATGTGCCACTCTGTATCTTAGTAATTCTAATCGAGAAGAGGATTGTTAATTCATCTGGTTAGATATGCAGTAAAGGTGCGTTTTTCTTAACCTCTGAGGCTATCTGAATTTCTGATTTGAACAAAGCTTTATCATTACATTACCGCCTTGTTTATTGATATGGGTGATAGCCACACAGACGTTTAGCAAAGTACTAACATTCTCAGTGATGACATGACGAAGTGACAGTCGGAGATGATGGGTGGGACTTTTCTCCCTGTCTGCGGCATGTTTGGCAGCGGTGGGAGGTGGTGCCCACTGGCTGGTGGTGGGATCTTATGGTCCCACCATTGTCAATAGGGTTTCCTGTTGAACGCACCCATCACCGGCAGGAAACCCACGTGGGTAAACTTTCCCGTTCCGCCCACCACGGGAATCGTAGCGGGCGAAAGGCAGACCATGGGAAGGTCCATTGAGCTCGGGCGGGATTTTCCGGTTTTGGGCAGGAAAATCCGGTCCACGGTATGGGTGTGCTGTCGGCAGGACCATGAGGTCCCTCCGGCAGCAAGATTTTGGTGATTATGATAGGCAGACGTGGCTCATGAAGGCAAGTATCTCGCATGCTTTCTTGACCACCTTTGGTACCTGCCCAGTCACACTCAGGGGTCTGTGTTCATGCAATCTTACCATGGCCAATCCACCTAACCTGCACATCTTTGGGCTGTAGGAGGAAACCGGAGCACTTGAAGGAAACCTACGCAGACATGGAGAGAACATGCAAATTTCACAGTCACCCAAGGCTGGAATTGATCCCGAGTTCCTGACGCTGTGAGGCATGAGTGCTAACCATTATGCCACGGTGTCATGTGATGCGCTATCAATTAGGCAAAAGACTACTTGGGTGCCAATACAACTGTAGGCTTTTATTCATTACAGAACCAGGACCACATCCCAACAGATAACCAACCCGAACTGAACAAGGGGGAGGAAACAGCCACCTTTATACTAGGTGACAAGGGGAGGAGCCGAGCCGGCAGGGGATGTGTCCAGGCATGACAAACACACAACGGTGGTCCAGGCAGGACAAAGGCACAACTGAAGTCCACCACATTCACCCCTCTTTTAAAAAAAACAACACGGGGTGAAGCGGAAACAATATCACAAGTTCAGACGAACCGGTGGCTTGATCCGCCGTCGCGATCGTCGTAGTGCAGGTTGCAGAGTCGTCCGAGCAAGGAGCGGTGTCAGCCCAGGCTCCATGCAGTGAGCGTCGAGAGGAGGCGTCAGGTGGTGTGAGGCGGACCCATCCATCGTCCTGTCCAGTAGTCGGGTACTGCGTGGCGACAGCACCGGCGACTCAAGTGAGCTGTACATAGGAGTGAGAGGAGTGAGCTGTGGCCCTGGTGGTGTATGGAGAACAGGGGGAACTGGGGCTGGGTGGTGGAGGGACGTAGTGGGCTCTGGGCACACAATATAGGAGACTGGGACTGAAGGGGGGAGGGACGTAGCGGTCTCTGGGCGCACAACACAAGGGACTGGGACAGTGGGGCGGAGGGACGTGGTGGCCTCAGGGGCACCCACGGGTGCCAAGTCACGGACAGAGACTGTGTCCTCCCGCCCATCAGGGTACCCTACGTAAGCGTATTGAGGATTAGCGTGGAGCAATTGGACCTTCTCGACCAAGGGGTCTGCCTTATGGGTCCGGACATGCTTCCGAAGCAGAACGGTCCCCGGGGACATCAGCCAAGCTGGGAGCGAAGTACCCGAGGAGGACCTTCTGGGGAAAGTGAACATCCGCTCATGAGGGCTCATATTGGTCACTGTACACAAGAGTGACCTAATTGAATGTAATGCGTCTGGGAGGACGTCTTGCCAACGGCTGACTGGAAGGCCCCTAGACTGTAGCGCTAATAGAACAGCCTTCCAGACAGTTGCGTTCTCCCGCTCTACTTGACCATTACCCCTGGGGTTATAGCTAGTGGTGCGGCTGGAGGCAATGCCTTTGGCGAGCAGGGACTGCCGCAGCCCATCACTCATGAAAGAGGACCCACGGTCGCTATGAACATAGGATGGGAAGCCGAACAGGGTGAAGAGCGTGTTCAGGGTCCGAATCACCATGGCCGAGGTCATGTCCGAGCAGGGGAAGGCAAAAGGGAAACGCGAATATTCATCGATGACATTCAGAAAATAAATATTGCGGTTAGAGGAGGGGAGGGGGCCTTTAAAATCAATGCTGAGGCGCTCAAGTGCGCGAGTGGCCTTTATAAGTTGGGCCCCACCTGGCCGGTAGAACTGCGGCTTGCACTCAGCGCAGACCCTGCATTGCCTGGTAATCGTCCGAACTTCCTCAGGGGAGTAGGGCAGGTTATGGGATTTGACAAAGTGGAAACATCTGGTGACACCCGGGTGACAGAGATCGTTATGAAGGGACTGTAGCTGATCCAGTTGGGCGCTGGCACATGTTCCACGGGACAGGGCATCTGGGGGCTCATTGAGCTTCCCAGGCCGGTACATGATGTCATATCTATAGGTGGAGAGCTCAATCCTCCACCGCAAGGTCTTGTCATTTTTGATCTTGCCCCTCTGCCTGGTGTTGAACAGAAAGGCAACTGACCGCTGGTCCGTAATTAAAGTGAACCATTGGCCTGCAAGGTAATGGCGCCAGTGCCGGACGGCTTCCACGATGGCCTGGGCCTCCTTCTCAACCGAGGAGTGTCGAATCTCAGGGCCTTGTAGGGTCCGGGAAAAAATGGGCACCGGACAGCCCCTTTGGTTAAGGGTGGCGGCTAGGGCAAAGTCAGACGCATCACTTTCCACTTGGAATGGGATGGATTCATCCACAGCATGCATCGCGACTTCGCGATCTCCGCTTTGATGTCGGTCAAATGTAATGAATAAAATTGATGCGCTATCAATTAGGCAAAAGACTACTTGTATGCCAAGACAACTGTAGGCTTTTATTCATTACAGAACCAGGAGCACATCCCAACAGATAGCCGACCCGAACTGAACAAGGGGGAGGAAACAGCCACCTTTATACTAGGTGACAAGGGGAGGAGCCGAGCCGGCAGGGGATGTGTCCAGGCATGACAAACACACAACGGTGGTCCAGGCAGGACAAAGGCACAACTGAAGTCCACCACACCATGTTATTACTGAAGTATTTGTCTAGGCCGAGTAGTGCTGGGGTATGTTACAGGATACATAACACAGGAAAGAAAGACTTGGATTTACATATTACCTTTTACATTGCAATCGAGTTAATTTACTTTTGCCTCAGGGGAAAGATGGTTAGCAACTCATCCAAAATATGGCAGATCTGACAGCACAGTCCCTGGTCAGCCTAGATTTACTCCTCAAAAGCCTTGGAACTCACAACTTCCTGACAGAGACAAGTGTCAGCACAGAGCCACTGTATTCATGGCTTTACTGAACACAAGTCTTTATTAACCCAGTTCCTGAAAGTGCTTCTCTAAGTAATGATCACACCATCAAACATACAGCTTCTACAAGCACCATAGAATCGAGAATCCCTACAGTGCAAAAGGAGGCCATTCGGCCCATCAAATCTGCACCGACTCTCTGACTAAGCATTTTACCTCAGCCCACACCCCGCCCTATCCCTGTAATCCCACACATTTACCTTGCTAATCTTCCCAAACTACACATCTTGGGATGCTAAGGGGCAATTTTGTATGGCCAATGTACCTAACCTGGGCATTTTTGGACTGTGGGAAGAAACACGAGCACCCGGAGGAAACCCATACACTTTTTTGTTTCTCTTATGTTACCTTAAGTGATAGATAATTATAACTCAGAAAATTAGGTCCATGAAATTTCTACGTTATCCAGTTTTGAGATGTTAGCCACCTATACTCTTTCTATTTAAAGCCAGACACGGGGGAGAATGTACAAACTCCACACAGACAGTCACCCAAGGCCGGAGTTGAACCCGGGTCCCTGGCCCAACCACTGTGCCACCGTGCCGCCAGTATCTGAAGCTATATGTAAGCCTGTTAGCTGTGAATTCCAGAGCACACACTAGGGAAAAGCCAGGTGAGGAAAGGAGTGAACAGTTCTCATGTTTCAGTGTTGTCAAATGTACCTTGACATCTCTGAATCTTGCTGCCACATTGCTGAGGTTAGATGGATTAGCCATTTTGTTCTATTAGTTGACCTGCTGTGTTTGTTGTCATAAGTGGTCATGTCAGGCTGACCTGATAGACTCACTCCACAGGGCTACATGCTCTGAATCTCTGAGGCTGCACATCAAGGTTAAGGTCCGTTCTGGTGTCTATACTTTATCACTTTGTTGGACACAGATAAAGGTGATATTAGGACATTAGGTTGGTCCAAGTGATGAGTTTAAAGGAAGACAGGGAGGTGGAGATGGGGAGAGGTATAGGTTTTAGAATTCTGGAGTATGGGTCTTAGATGGTTGCAGACATGACTTGCAATGTTGGGGTGACAGGATCGAGAAATGCATCCCATGAGTGAAAGGAATACAGAATATGTGAGGGCATGGTTGTAGGGCTGGAGGAGGTAACAAAGACCGGTAGGGGTGAGAATTTGAGAAATGTAGACACAAGGATAAGAATCTTAATTTGGAGACAATGGGAGAAAAGGAGCCAATGGAGGTTAGAGAACAGAGAGGTAAGAGCATGGATTGGTGTGCGATAGGATAGGGGAGAAAGTAACTTGGATGAGCTGAAGTTAATGGAGTGCTATAAATTGGAAAACAGCCAGGAAAATGTTCGAATAGTGGAATATGGAATTCACAAAAGTATGGATAAGGATGCCATGCAAAGCATAGAATCTATACACTCACAGAGAAATCTTTCACTTCTGGTAAGTCTGACAATAGGGCAATGTTTTAGGGGGTTGTTTCTGATTCTTTAAAGTCAATGCGCTTTTGAATATCTTGTGGAATTTCCATTACCACTCTCCCCGTGGTCCATATGTTATCATGGGAATTGAGGCACTGGATAATACACAGAAAGTTCCAGAACCTGTCTTTATACACACTGACTGACAGGATGTGTATTATATACACTGACAGAATGCGTATTATATATACTGGCTGACAGGATGTGTATTATATATACTTACTGACAGGATGTATATTATATATACTGACTGACAGGATGTGTATTATATGTACTGACTGACGGGACGTGTTTTATATATACTGACTGACTGGATGTGTATTATATATACTGACCAACAGGATGTGTATTATATATACACTGACAGGATGTGTATTATATATACTGACTGACTGGATGTGGATTGGACATACTGACTGATGGGATGTGTATTGTATATACTGACTGACAGGATGTGTATTATATATACTGACTGACTGGATGTGTATTATATGTACTGACTGACGGGACGTGTTTTATATATACTGACTGACTGGATGTGTATTATATATACTGACCAACAGGATGTGTATTATATATACACTGACAGGATGTGTATTATATATACTGACTGACTGGATGTGTATTATATGTACTGACTGACGGGACGTGTTTTATATATACTGACTGACTGGATGTGTATTATATATACTGACCAACAGGATGTGTATTATATATACTGACTGACTGGATGTGGATTGGACATACTGACTGATGGGATGTGTATTATATATACTAACTGACAGGATGTATATTATATATACTGACTGACAGGATGTGTATTTTATATACTAACTGACAGGGTGTGCATTATATATACTAACTGACAGGATGTATATTATATATACTGACTGACAGGATGTGTATTATATATACTGACTGACAGGATGTGTATTATATATACTGACTGATGGGATGTGTATTATATATACTGACTGACAGGATGTGTATTGTATACACTGACTGACGGGATGTGTATTATATATACTGACTGACAGGATGTGTATTATATATACTGACTGACGGGACGTGTTTTATATATACTGACTGACTGGATGTGTATTATATATACTGACTGACTGGATGTGTATTATATATACTAACTGACAGGATGTATATTATATATACTGACTGACGGGATGTGTATTATATATACTGACTGACAGGATGTGTATTATATATACTGACTGACAGGATGTGTATTATATATACTAACTGACAGGATGTATATTATATATACTGACTGACGGGATGTGTATTATATATACTGACTGACAGGATGTGTATTATATATACTGACTGACGGGATGTGTATTATATATACTGACTGATGGGATGTGTATTATATATACTGACTGACAGGATGTGTATTATATATACTGACTGACAGGGTGTGCATTATATATACTAACTGACAGGATGTATATTATATATACTGACTGACAGGATGTGTATTATATGTACTGACTGACGGGACGTGTTTTATATATACTGACTGACTGGATGTGTATTATATATACTGACTGACGGGATGTGTATTATATATACTGACTGACAGGATGTGTATTATATATACTGACTGACAGGATGTGTATTGTATACACTGACTGACGGGATGTGTATTATATATACTAACTGACAGGATGTATATTATATATACTGACTGACAGGATGTGTATTTTATATACTGACTGACTGGATGTGTATTATATACACTGACTGACGGGATGTGTATTATATATACTAACTGACAGGATGTATATTATATATACTGACTGACAGGATGTGTATTATATATACTGACTGACAGGATGTGTATTGTATACACTGACTGACGGGATGTGTATTATATATACTAACTGACAGGATGTATATTATATATACTGACTGACAGGATGTGTATTATATATACTGACTGACAGGGTGTGTATTGTATACACTGACTGACGGGATGTGTATTATATATACTGACTGACTGGATGTGTATTATATATACGGACTGACTGGATGTGTATTATATATGCTGACTGACTGGATGTGTATTATATATACTGACTGACAGGATGTGTATTGTATACACCGACTGACGGGATGTGTATTATATATACTGACTGACAGGATGTGTATTATATATACTGACTGACGGGACGTGTTTTATATATACTGACTGACTGGATGTGTATTATATATACTGACTGACTGGATGTGTATTATATATACTGACTGACAGGATGTGTATTGTATATACTGACTGACTGGATGTGTACTATATATACTGGCTGACTGGATGTGTATTATATATACTGACTGACAGGATGTGTATTATATATACTGACTGACTGGATGTGTATTGTATACACTGACTAGCGGGATGTGTATTGCATACACTGACTGACGGGATGTGCATTATATATACTGACTGACAGGATGTGTATTATATATACTGACTGACGGGATGTGTATTATATATACTGACTGACAGGATGTGTATTATATATACTGACTGACAGGATGTGTATTGTATACACTGACTGACGGGATGTGTATTATATATACTAACTGACAGGATGTGTATTATATATACTGACTGACTGGATGTGTATTATATATACTGACTGACAGGATGTGTATTGTATATACTGACTGACTGGATGTGTATTATATATACTGACTGACTGGATGTGTATTGTATACACTGACTGACGGGGTGTGCATTATATATACTAACTGACAGGATGTATATTATATATACTGACTGACAGGATGTGTATTATATGTACTGACTGACGGGACGTGTTTTATATATACTGACTGACTGGATGTGTATTATATATACTGACTGACTGGATGTGTATTATATATACTGACTGACTGGATGTGTATTATATATACTGACTGACAGGATGTGTATTATATATACTGACTGACTGGATGTGTATTATATATACTGACTGACAGGATGTGTATTGTATACACTGACTGACGGGATGTGCATTATATATACTGACTGACTGGATGTGTATTATATATACTGACTGACTGGATGTGTATTATATATACTGACTGACAGGATGTGTATTATATACACTGACTGACTGGATGTGTATTGTATACACTGACTGACGGGATGTGTATTGCATACACTGACTGACGGGATGTGCATTATATATACTGACTGACAGGATGTGTATTATATGTACTGACTGATGGGATGTGTATTATATATACTGACTGACAGGATGTGTATTATATATACTGACTGACAGGATGTGTATTGTATACACTGACTGACGGGATGTGTATTATATATACTAACTGACAGGATGTGTATTATATATACTGACTGACGGGACGTGTTTTATATATACTGACTGACTGGATGTGTATTATATATACTGACTGACTGGATGTGTATTATATATACTGACTGACAGGATGTGTATTATATATACTAACTGACAGGATGTATATTATATATACTGACTGACGGGATGTGTATTATATATACTGACTGACAGGATGTGTATTATATATACTGACTGACGGGATGTGTATTATATATACTGACTGACGGGACGTGTTATATATATACTGACTGACTGGATGTGTATTATATATACTGACTGACTGGATGTGTATTATATATACTGACTGACAGGATGTGTATTATATATACACTAACAGGATGTGTATTATATATACTGACTGACGGGACGTGTTTTATATGTACTGACTGACTTGATGTGTATTATATATACTGACTGACTGGATGTGTATTATATATACTGACTGACAGGATGTGTATTATATATACTGACTGATTGGATGTGTATTATATATACTGACTGACAGGATGTGTATTGTATACACTGACTGACGGGATGTGTATTATATATACTGACTGACAGGATGTGTATTATATATACTGACTGACGGGACGTGTTTTATATATACTGACTGACTGGATGTGTATTATATATACTGACTGACTGGATGTGTATTATATATACTAACTGACAGGATGTATATTATATATACTGACTGACGGGATGTGTATTATATATACTGACTGACAGGATGTGTATTATATATACTGACTGACAGGATGTGTATTATATATACTAACTGACAGGATGTATATTATATATACTGACTGACGGGATGTGTATTATATATACTGACTGACAGGATGTGTATTATATATACTGACTGACGGGATGTGTATTATATATACTGACTGATGGGATGTGTATTATATATACTGACTGACAGGATGTGTATTATATATACTGACTGACAGGGTGTGCATTATATATACTAACTGACAGGATGTATATTATATATACTGACTGACAGGATGTGTATTATATGTACTGACTGACGGGACGTGTTTTATATATACTGACTGACTGGATGTGTATTATATATACTGACTGACGGGATGTGTATTATATATACTGACTGACAGGATGTGTATTATATATACTGACTGACAGGATGTGTATTGTATACACTGACTGACGGGATGTGTATTATATATACTAACTGACAGGATGTATATTATATATACTGACTGACAGGATGTGTATTTTATATACTGACTGACTGGATGTGTATTATATACACTGACTGACGGGATGTGTATTATATATACTAACTGACAGGATGTATATTATATATACTGACTGACAGGATGTGTATTATATATACTGACTGACAGGATGTGTATTGTATACACTGACTGACGGGATGTGTATTATATATACTAACTGACAGGATGTATATTATATATACTGACTGACAGGATGTGTATTATATATACTGACTGACAGGGTGTGTATTGTATACACTGACTGACGGGATGTGTATTATATATACTGACTGACTGGATGTGTATTATATATACGGACTGACTGGATGTGTATTATATATGCTGACTGACTGGATGTGTATTATATATACTGACTGACAGGATGTGTATTGTATACACCGACTGACGGGATGTGTATTATATATACTGACTGACAGGATGTGTATTATATATACTGACTGACGGGACGTGTTTTATATATACTGACTGACTGGATGTGTATTATATATACTGACTGACTGGATGTGTATTATATATACTGACTGACAGGATGTGTATTGTATATACTGACTGACTGGATGTGTACTATATATACTGGCTGACTGGATGTGTATTATATATACTGACTGACAGGATGTGTATTATATATACTGACTGACTGGATGTGTATTGTATACACTGACTAGCGGGATGTGTATTGCATACACTGACTGACGGGATGTGCATTATATATACTGACTGACAGGATGTGTATTATATATACTGACTGACGGGATGTGTATTATATATACTGACTGACAGGATGTGTATTATATATACTGACTGACAGGATGTGTATTGTATACACTGACTGACGGGATGTGTATTATATATACTAACTGACAGGATGTGTATTATATATACTGACTGACTGGATGTGTATTATATATACTGACTGACAGGATGTGTATTGTATATACTGACTGACTGGATGTGTATTATATATACTGACTGACTGGATGTGTATTGTATACACTGACTGACGGGGTGTGCATTATATATACTAACTGACAGGATGTATATTATATATACTGACTGACAGGATGTGTATTATATGTACTGACTGACGGGACGTGTTTTATATATACTGACTGACTGGATGTGTATTATATATACTGACTGACTGGATGTGTATTATATATACTGACTGACTGGATGTGTATTATATATACTGACTGACAGGATGTGTATTATATATACTGACTGACTGGATGTGTATTATATATACTGACTGACAGGATGTGTATTGTATACACTGACTGACGGGATGTGCATTATATATACTGACTGACTGGATGTGTATTATATATACTGACTGACTGGATGTGTATTATATATACTGACTGACAGGATGTGTATTATATACACTGACTGACTGGATGTGTATTGTATACACTGACTGACGGGATGTGTATTGCATACACTGACTGACGGGATGTGCATTATATATACTGACTGACAGGATGTGTATTATATGTACTGACTGATGGGATGTGTATTATATATACTGACTGACAGGATGTGTATTATATATACTGACTGACAGGATGTGTATTGTATACACTGACTGACGGGATGTGTATTATATATACTAACTGACAGGATGTGTATTATATATACTGACTGACGGGACGTGTTTTATATATACTGACTGACTGGATGTGTATTATATATACTGACTGACTGGATGTGTATTATATATACTGACTGACAGGATGTGTATTATATATACTAACTGACAGGATGTATATTATATATACTGACTGACGGGATGTGTATTATATATACTGACTGACAGGATGTGTATTATATATACTGACTGACGGGATGTGTATTATATATACTGACTGACGGGACGTGTTATATATATACTGACTGACTGGATGTGTATTATATATACTGACTGACTGGATGTGTATTATATATACTGACTGACAGGATGTGTATTATATATACACTAACAGGATGTGTATTATATATACTGACTGACGGGACGTGTTTTATATGTACTGACTGACTTGATGTGTATTATATATACTGACTGACTGGATGTGTATTATATATACTGACTGACAGGATGTGTATTATATATACTGACTGATTGGATGTGTATTATATATACTGACTGACAGGATGTGTATTGTATACACTGACTGACGGGATGTGTATTATATATACTGACTGACAGGATGTGTATTATATATACTGACTGACGGGACGTGTTTTATATATACTGACTGACTGGATGTGTATTATATATACTGACTGACTGGATGTGTATTATATATACTAACTGACAGGATGTATATTATATATACTGACTGACGGGATGTGTATTATATATACTGACTGACAGGATGTGTATTATATATACTGACTGACAGGATGTGTATTATATATACTAACTGACAGGATGTATATCATATATACTGACTGACGGGATGTGTATTATATATACTGACTGACAGGATGTGTATTATATATACTGACTGACGGGATGTGTATTATATATACTGACTGACAGGATGTGTATTATATATACTGACCGACGGGATGTGTATTATATATACTGACTGATGGGACGTGTTATATATATACTGACTGACTGGATGTGTATTATATATACTGACTGACTGGATGTGTATTATATATACTGACTGACAGGATGTGTATTATATATACACTAACAGGATGTGTATTATATATACTGACTGACTGGATGTGGATTGGACATACTGACTGATGGGATGTGTATTATATGTACTGACTGACAGGATGTGTATTGTATATACTGACTGACAGGATGTGTATTATATGTACTGACTGACGGGGCGTGTTTTATATATACTGACTGACTGGATGTGTATTGTACATACTGACTGATGGGATGTGTATTATATACACTGACTGACAGGATGTGTATTATATTCACTGACTGACAGTATGTGTATTATTTTCACTGACTGACAGGATGTGTATTATTTATACAGACTGACAGGATGTGTATTATATTCACTGACTGACAGGATGTGTACTATATTCACTGACTGACAGGATGTGTATTATATTCACTGACACGATGTATGATATTTATACAAAAGACTTTGTATTATACAGACTTGAGAATGTTAGAAACTCAGGTCCCTTAAAGAGTAAACCAGGGCTTGTCTTAGAGTGAGTGAGAACAGATGATGCTCATTGAAGATGTTATTTAAGAGCTGTGTTTTTCCATGGAGAAGAGTTAAATCAGGCTGGGGAGAGGATGGGAAAGGAATAGTGGAAACTGGTATTTGTGGAGAACTATAGTAAACACAGTAAACAGTTGTGAAGCACAGAATGTCTTCTGCTGCTGGATTTGGTAAACGGATATCCACCTGTTAGACATGTTGGCAGAGGATTGATGCTGGTCCTTCCAGGTGGGAAGGTGAAGAAAGCTAAATGCAATCCCTGTTTCTGACAGGGAAATCTCCCAGCTATGTTTAAGGTGAAATGGCTGAGTCACGCTGCAGGATCACTAACTCTGATTATCCACCTATCTTTTTGGCTTGGGAACCATATGAACAATGGAAGAATGAGGTGGAGCTGTGGACAAGGATCACTTCACTCGCCAAGAGGAAGCAAGGTCTGACTTTGACCTTGTATTTATTAGGAAGAAATGAAAGTAATTTAGGCACAGAACGTAACTAACTGAGTTATCGAAGAGCGATTGCCGTTTTTATTACAATTTATGGACAGATTTACAAAATAGATGACTTGTTAAAGCCTAAGAGATGTGGTCAATAATTGATAAATTAAGAAGGTGGACAATCAGTCCATAGAAGAATATGTAATGGATTATGAGACTTCATGTAAAAAAAATTCAATCTAGAAATTCTGGCGTCTGTACTCACATTCAAATGATTAGATTGACTTTTGTCAATCTAGACTTTTGGTTTTGACAGGTGTTCAGTTTCGTGGTGAGGACGCTCTTTTTGAACAAATGATCATTGCTCCCAAAACATTTTTGGGGAAGCAATCATTTCCCGCTACCTTTCCGCAAGATGTTGGAAATTCTGCAGTGGTTCAGAGAATGGAGGATTCCATGATACTAACTCTCCAGGTCAATGGGGGGCCCCCATCCCCTGCGCTTGTACAAAGAAAGAATTGCTGGAAGACGTTCTGAGGTGGGTCGTACTTTTAATAGATTGATTGAAGAAAAAAGCAAGATTGTGGTGATGTGAACTGTAGAATGATCCCAGCAATACATGGGGGATAATTACAAAGTATTTCTGCTGTGACTCGAAATATCATTATGTAAGGGATATTCTAAAAATCAGGAATCCAGTATTTAAGTCAACTCATGAAACAAACGATTCTGATGATGAAGTTCAGGATAAAGGGCAAAAAAGTATTTTAATAGTGACTGAAAACTTAATTCGGACCATCAGTATTTTAGTTGTCGATTCATTCAATTGTGCTGCACTAGATAGTGGCTGCACCTCAACAGTGTGTGGGGTCGATTGGAAACCCTTGACAAAGCTGATTAAAGATAGAATCAAAGAATATGAAAGAGCTACCTGCTTATGATTCGGGGACAATAATGCATTAACATCTTTAAAGAGAGTGGTCCTCCCATGTGAAATTGTAGGAATGCATCATTTCATCAGCAGTGATGTGACGTACCATTATTGCTGAATAAGTCCTCGTTGAAAACAGCAAAGGTGTGTTCAGATGTGAGGAATAACAAAGCATTGGTCTTTGGCGAAGTGGTGAACTTGCAGTTCACTGGATCCGGACATTATCGTATTCCATTGAGGAAACTGAGAGTTTCCTGTCAAGAAGTATTATTGACCTCAGGAGATAAGAGTCTGGCTAGTAAGAAGAGAATTATCTCAAAATTGACTAAACAATTTGCCCATCCTTCACCACAAAAGTGAAAGCTACTGCAAAAGCATGCTTTTATGTCTATTCGTTCATGGGATGTGGGCATTGTTGACTAGGCCTGTGATTGTGAATAAAGAATATGAATCCCTTGTAGAACAGATCACATCTCAATGTAATATATGTATTAAATATCGTAAGACAGTTTCGCACCTGATTGTAAGTGTCCCATTAGCCTGGGAATTTAACAAAAGCTTAGCCATGGACCTGACAGTGTGGGACAAGGATCGGAATATTTATGTTACATTTTGTAGATATGGCAACCAGGCTCAGTGTGTCCATGGGAGTAACCAACAAGGAAAGATGGACAATAGTGGATAAGGTCATGGAAAAATGGGTCAGTACAGGCCTTGAGTCACCAATACAATGCTTAACAGATGTGAATTAGCAAATGAAGAGTATAGGGACATGTGTGAGAAGTGAAATATTAGAGTTATGCACACTGCTGCAGAAAGTCTGTTCAGCAATGACTCGTGTGAAAGAAACCCTGTCATGATCTCGGGCGGTATGGTGACGCAGTGGTTAGCCTCACAGCGCCAGAGATCTGTGTTCGATTCCTGGCGTGGGTGACTGTGTGGAGTTTGCACATTCTCCGTGGGTTCTGTGTCTGCGTGGGTTTCCTCCGGGTGCTCTGGTTTCCTCCCACAGTCCAAAGGTGTGTGGGTTAGGTGGATTGGCCATGCTAAATGGCTCCTTAGTGTCAGGGGGATTAGCGAGGGTAAATGTATAGGGGTTATAGGGATAGGGCCTGGGTGGGATTGTGCTCGGTGCAGACTCAATGGACTGAATGGCCTCCTTCTGCACTGTAAGATTCTATGATTCTATGATAATCGATGAAATGTTACACAAAATACTGGCAGATCGGCCAGGCTACACGCTAGAAATGGCCCTGGCATGGGCAATGCATGAAAGAATTTCCTTATGAGATGATTGTGGGGTATAGCCCACATCAATTAGCATATGGCCAGAATCCAAAATTGCCTTCAGTACTATGTGACAATCCTCCAGCACTAGAGGGAATGACTAGTAACTTTCATTTTTCCGTTCACTTAAATGCACTACGTGCCAGCAGAAAATCCTTTATCAAAGCTGGATAGAACATAGAACATAGAACAGTACAGCACAGAACAGGCCCTTCGGCCCACAATGTTGTGTCGAGCTTTATCTGAAACCAAGATCAAGCTATCCCACTCCCTATCATCCTGGTGTGCTCCATGTGCCTATCCAATAACCGCTTAAATGTTCCTAAAGTGTCTGACTCCACTATCACTGCAGGCAGTCCATTCCACACCCCAACCACTCTCTGCGTAAAGAACCTACCTCTGATATCCTTCCTATATCTCCCACCATGAACCCTATAGTTATGCCCCCTTGTAATAGCTCCATCCACCCGAGGAAATAGTCTTTGAACATTCACTCTATCTATCCCCTTCATCATTTTATAAACCTCTATTAAGTCTCCCCTCAGCCTCCTCCGCTCCAGAGAGAACAGCCCTAGCTCCCTGGATCATCAGAAAAAAAAATTAGGAGAGCTTTAAGACAGTGTATGAGACCATCCAGGGGAGATTTCTGTTCTGGGTGACCTGGTTTACTATATGAGTGAAGGATGCAGAGAATGGAGAGGTCTGCGAAACATTGTTGGATGTGACGGGAAAACTCTAATTATGCAACATGGGAATCAAAGCGTGTTCTTCACGAGTAATAGGAATGAGTTTATGAATTGTAAACTTTGAGAACATGGGTGAAGGTGATGATAATGAGGCACCCATCCTTTGCATACCCCAAGTTCCACAATCTGGAACCAGAGGGGTAGGATTCGAGAGGTCAAGAAACACAGACTGATATGCATGTTGATCATCAGGAACATGAAAATGTGATCTCATGGAGGGATCGGTTGCCTAAAGCAGGTTCCTGGGTAGTGTACCGGCCAGAAAGTTTTAAAGGCTTATTTATCAGTGTCACAAGTAGGCTTACACTAACACTGCAATGAAGTTACTGTGAAAATCCCCTAGTCACCACACTCCGGCGTCTGTTTGGGTACACTAAGGGGCAATTTAGCATGGCCAATACACCTAACCAGCACATCGTTTGGACTGTGGGAGGAAACTGGAGCATCCGGAGGAAACCCACACAGACACGGGGAGAACATGCAGACTCTGCACAGTCACTCCACACAGACTAGCAGACAACTGGAGGGAGGCCACAATAGTGGGACTAGCAGAGAAGTCTACAGGCAAATATTTGATTTGACTTGATTTATTATTGTCACATACATTAGTATGCTGTGAAAAGTATTGTTTCTTGCGCACTATACAGACAAAGCATACATTCATGGAGAAGGAAAGGAGAGTGTGCAGAATGTAATGTTACAATCATAGCTAGGGTGTAGAGAAAGATCAACTTAATATAACGTAGGTCCATTCAAAATTCTGATGGCAGCAGGGAAGAAGCTGTTCTTGAGTCGGTTGGTACGTGTCCTCAGACTTTTGAATGTCTGAGATAGGGGAGAAGAGGTGAGGGCCACAGATTGGCAGCTGGGACACAAGAGCAAAGAGTAAGAAAATGTAGCTAGAGTTTGAATTCTGACTGAGGAGATATCTTTAGCAGAAGGAAAAGACCTGTTCAGTGGAAATTCTGATGGGAGTTGTCCAGAAAGATTCCAACAAGAGAAAAGAGGTCACACCCTGACAAGGCGACAGTACAGTATGGATAATGGAGAACCTTCTCAGACAAGTAATAGACGTAGACATCGCTGTGATCAAGAGGTGTTTGTACCTACTAATAGATTAGAAGATAGGGCGATAAAAGAGGCTAAATCAAGAGTTACAAAGCTGGGAAGGATTTGTGGCATATTCCAAGGTTGACGATAGAGGTCAACTTGCTCTGTCGCACAGTCAAAGATTAGTTTGGTAACCAGAGATTTTGAGGAATGCTAGGAAGGTGATTTTGGTGATCCTTTAGCCATTTTAACAACTTCTTTTTGGAAGCGTAGCTCCATAGATATCAAAGCAGCTTTCCCTCAGGGTAACCTGCTCAAGAGGGAAGTATTCTTACAACCTCCGAATATGTTTATGGGTTAAATGACGCTTCTTGGGTGCAGTATTGTTAAGTAAATAAGAGTGTTCACAATTGAAGGCAGACCCAGCCATGTTCTATTGCTGTAATGAAAAACCTTCCTGATGGGGATGTTTTTTTGTGGGGGGCACTAACGATTTTGAAGAAAATGTTAGTAATCAAATTAGGAAGGAATTCCAAATTGGCAGTCAAGCGTCTGGGGCTTTTAAATATGTGGGTTTGGAGATTAAGCAGGGTGAGTCAGATGTAATTTTACTTCAACAGTCTTACTTGGATAATGTCAGCTCCATCACAATTAGTTGTACCAGATCCAGACAGAAAGATGTGGCTGCTACAAAGGATAAGAGAGAACAGCTGAGGAGTCTCATCAAACAGTTCAATTGGTTAGACACAAACAAGACCAGATGCAAGTTTTGGTGCACTGGAATTTAGTCTTGTCATGAAAAATCCAAAGCGAACACAGCTTTTTTTCAAATTAAAAATAGAGAAATATATGCTGACGTTCCCAGCTCTGAGTGATCCCAATAACATAAAATTCACCAGGCAAGATTCTCTGGCCTCCCAGTCGCGTGTTTCCAGCTGGCAGGAGGTGGCGCGTTGTTTGCTAGCGGTGGGATTTTCTGGTCCCGCTGCTGACAATGGGAATTCCCACTGACGTCACCTCACACTGGCGGGAAACCCGCGGGCGGGGCTGCACTATCGGCGGGACCGGAGAATCCCACCGGCCGGAGAATTCCAGCCATCATTTTTAACTGAAGCCTCACATGCAAACCTTGCCAATGGATTTTCCAGTGCTGGGGGATTGGTGATATTTCTTGTGGGAGAGAATGGGGAAAGTTGCGCCTGGCATGAGAGACCACGCAATAATGGGGGGTGATGAGGGGTGAACAGCACATTACCTGCTAAAGTTCTTGCTCTCATTGATACTGTTGATCTAGTGATTGATTTCTCCAATATCTTGGTGGAAATGCTACATAAACAAGACACTAAAAGAACAATACCAACAGAATGTTACATAGATAACCGACCTTTGTGGGATAGTGTACATCCTATAAAGAGTGTAAATGAGAAAAGGCTCAGGATAGGCAGGGTCAATTGTAACAAAGGAAAGAAATCTCCAAGCAGAGGTGCGTAGATAGCAGTTATCAATTCTCGGATTGTTTCAATAAGAGGAATGCCACTTCAGAAAAATTGCTCAAGGTTCTGGAAGAAGGATGTCTCGCTATGGAACAGTGGGGAATCTGAATATTTTTCCCATATTAATATCTGTGTTCCTTTTGTCTAAATACAATTGTGTTCTTAAAGAAAGGGAATCTGACAATGTTAGAAATGTAGGTCACTTTAAGGGGAAGTGCCGGCTGATTGGAAAACAGCTAATGTGACACCACTGTTTAAAAAAGGAGGTAGACAAAAGACGGGTAACTACAGGCCGGTTAGCTTAACGTCCGTAGTTGGGAAATTGCTGGAATCCATCATTAAAGAAGAAATAGCAGGACACCTGGAAAAAAATGGTTCAATCAAGCAGACGCAGCATGGATTCATGAAGGGAAAGTCGTGTTTGACGAATTTACTGGATTTTTATGAAGATGTAACAAGTGCAGTTGACAGAGGGGAACCGGTGGATATGGTGTTTTTGGATTTCCAGAAGGCGTTCGATAAGGTGCAGGAAACCCATGCAGACGCGAGGAGAATGTGCAAACTCCACACAGACAGTGACCCAAGCCGGGAATCGAACCCAGATCCCTGGAGCTGTGAAGCAGCAGTGCTAACCACTGTGCTACCATGCCGCCCATATATACTGACTGACGGGATGTGTACTGTATATACTGACTGACAGGATGTGTACTGTATATACTGACTGACAGGATGTGTACTGTATATACTGACTGACAGGATGTGTATTATATATACTAACTGTCAGGATTTGTATTGTATATACTGACTGACAGGATGTGTGTTGTATATACTGACTGACTGACAGGATGTGTATTGTATATACTGACTGACAGGATGTGTATTGTATATACTGACTGACAGGATGTGTATTATATATACTGACTGACAGGATGTGCATTGTATATACTGACTGACAGGATGCATATTGTATATCCTGACTGACAGGATGTGTATTATATACACTGATTGGCGGGATGTGTATTATATATACTGACTGACGGGATGTGTTTTATATATACTGACTGACAGGATGTGTATTATATACACTGACTGACAGGATGTGTATTATATACACTGACTGACAGGATGTGTATTATATACACTGGCTGATGGGATGTGTATTGTATATACTGACTGACAGGATGTGTATTGTATATCCTCACTGACAGGATGTGTATTGTATACAATGACTGACAGGATGTGTATTGTGTATACTGACTGACGGGATGTATATTATATACACTGACCTACGGGATGTGTATTATATATACTGACCGACGGGATGTGTATTATATATACTGGCTGATGGGATGTGTATTATACATACTGACTGACAGGATGTGCATTGCATATACTGACTGACTGGATCTGTATTGTATATACAGACTGACTGGATCTGTATTGTATATACTGACTGACAGGATGTGTGTTATATATACTGACTGACAGGATGTGTATTGTATATACTGACTGACAGGATGTGTATTATATATACTGATCAACGGGATGTGTATTATGTATACTGACTGACGGGATGTGTTTTATATATACTGACTGACAGGATGTGTATTATATATACTGACTGACTGGATCTGTATTATATATACTGACTGACGGGATGTGTTTTATATATACTGACTGACAGGATGTGTATTATATACACTGATTGACGGGATGTGTATTATGTATACTGACTGACGGGATGTGTTTTATATATACTGACTGACAGGATGTGTATTATATACACTGACTGACAGGATGTGTATTATATACACTGGCTGATGGGATGTGTATTGTATATCCTGACTGACAGGATGTGTATTGTATACAATGACTGACAGGATGTGTATTGTGTATACTGACTGACGGGATGTGTTTTATATATACTGACTGACAGGATGTGTATTATATACACTGACTGACAGGATGTGTATTATATACACTGACTGACAGGATGTGTATTATATACACTGGCTGATGGGATGTGTATTGTATATCCTGACTGACAGGATGTGTATTGTATACAATGACTGACAGGATGTGTATTGTGTATACTGACTGATGGGATGTATATTATATATACTGACCTACGGGATGTGCATTATATATACTGACCTACGGGATGTGTATTATATATACTGACTGACAGGATGTGCATTGCATATACTGACTGACTGGATCTGTATTGTATATACAGACTGACTGGATCTGTATTGTATATACTGACTGACAGGATGTGTGTTATATATACTGACTGACAGGATGTGTATTATATATACTGATTAATGGGATGTGTATTATGTATACTGACTGACGGGATGTGTTTTATATATACTGACTGACTGGATCTGTATTGTATATACAGACTGACAGGATGTGTATTATATATACTGATTAACGGGATGTGTATTATATATACTGACTGATGGGATGTGTTTTATATATACTGACTGATGGGATGTGTATTGTATATACTGACTGACAGGATGTGTATTGTATACACTGACTGACAGGATGTGTATTGTGTATACTGACTGATGGGATGTATATTATATATACTGACCTATGGGATGTGTATTATATATACTGACTGACGGGATGTGTATAGTATATACTGACTGACTGGATCTGTATTGTATATACAGACTGACAGGATGGGTATTGTATACACTGACTGACAGGATGTGCATTGTATATACTGACTGACAGGATGCATATTGTATATCCTGACTGACAGGATGTGTATTATATATACTGACTGACAGGATGTGCATTGTATATACTGACTGACAGGATGCATATTGTATATCCTGACTGACAGGATGTGTATTATATATACTGATTAACGGGATGTGTGTTATATATACTGACTGACGGGATGTGTTTTATATATACTGACTGACTGGATGTGTATTGTATATACTGACTGACAGGATGTGTATTGTATATACTGACTGACAGGACATGTATTGTATACACTGACTGACAGGATGTGTATTGTATATACTGACTGACAGGATGTGTATTGTATATACTGACTGACAGGACATGTATTGTATACACTGACTGACAGGATGTGTATTGTATATACTGACTGACAGGACATGTATTGTATATACTGACTGACAGGATGTGTTTTATATATACTGACTGACGGGATGTGTATTGTATATACTGACTGACAGGATGTGTATTGTAGATACTGACTGACAGGACATGTATTGTATACACTGACTGACAGGATGTGTATTGTATATACTGACTGACAGGATGTGTATTGTATACACTGACTGACGGGATGTGTATTATGTATACTGACTGACGGGATGTGTATTATATACACTGACTGACGGGATGTGTATTATATATACTGACTGACGGGATGTGTATAGTATATACTGACTGACAGGACATGTATTGTATACACTGACTGACAGGATGTGTATTATGTATACTGACTGACGGGATGTGTATTATATACACTGACTGACGGGATGTGTATTATATACACTGACTGATGGGATGTGTATTGTATATACTGACTGACAGGATGTGTATTATATACACTGACTGACAGGATGTGTATTGTATACACTGACTGACAGGATGTGTATGGTATATACTGACTGACAGGACATGTATTGTATACACTGACTGACAGGATGTGTATTATGTATACTGACTGACAGGATGTGTATTATATATACTGACTGACGGGATGTGTATTATATACACTGACTGACGGGATGTGTATTATATACACTGACTGATGGGATGTGTATTGTATATACTGACTGACAGGATGTGTATTGTATACACTGACTGACAGGATGTGTATGGTATATACTGACTGACAGGATGTGTATTGTTTTTACTGACTGGTCAATTTGAACCCTGAATGGAATGACTAGGCTAAATTCTTTCAGGCTGGTCACTTTGACCTGGATTAATCAGGCCACACAGAGTAACTGGCTATCTCAAATTCGTGATGTGGAGTTTGTGTCTTTATATGCCCTGTTTGTGAACAGAATTCCCACTCACCCGAAGAAGGGGCTTGGAGCTCCGAAAGCTTGTGTGGCTTTTGCTACCAAATAAACCTGTTGGACTTTAACCTGGTTTTGTTAAACTTCTTACTGTATCTCAAATTCCACAGCTGAATGTGCAAAGAGCAGGGACTTTGTTTTTCATTCTTGGGTTGAGGTCGCCGCTGCCAGGGCCATCATTTATTGCCCACCGACAGATGTTCTTGAGAAGGTGATGGTTACCTTCTTGTTGAACCACCGCAGTCCAAGTGGTGTCGGTATACCTATAGGGCTGTTAGAGAGGGACTTCCAGGATTCTGACTCAGTGACAGTGAAGGAATCGTGATCTTGTTTCAAATTGGGGTGATGTGTAGCTTGGACGGGATCTTGCTGCTAGTGGTGTTCCCGTGCACCTTCTGTCTTCTTCGAGGTGACGGAGGTTACATGTTTGAGAGGTGCTTTCGAAAAAGAATTGTTGCCTCAACTGTTGCTCTTAGCACTATCTGAATGCTGCTACAATGTTAGTGATTTTAAAACACACCCGCAAATCAGTTTAACTTGAAATGTGAAGGAATGCCGTTGCTTTTGTCCCATGTCACCCATTTGACGGGCATTTGACAGGTCCATGTTCAACAGCTGAAAGATTAACCACTGTGGATCAGCTGTAACTGGCCTGAAACAGCTACAAAGAGAGTGTATGCAAGCTATTACCAGAATGTGTGATCAATACGTGATTTAAACAGCATCAAATTAGATCAGGATGTATAGTGTCTCCATTGAAACGTGAGGGCACAGCATCAAAGCAGGCTAATGGAGAACACATGGTCACAATCTGCAGGCAGTCGTTACTGCCTGGGCCCTTCTATTGAGTTAGTAAATAGATGCATGTTTAGAACCATTCCAATATTGAAGAAAGTTTTGCCTGTAAGAGCAGAGAGAACAATTAACAGGGGAAGAAGTAAGAAAGACTTGCACTTTACAATGGCTCTCATGATGCCAGAACATCCAAAGTGGTTCAAAGTCAGTGAAGTGTCTGTTGTGACTTAGAAAATGCAGTAGCTAATTGCACAACAGCAAGGTCCCACAAACAGAGATGTGAAAAGGGCCAGATAATCTGTTTTATTTTATGTTGGTTGAAAACTCAAATTTGGCCAGGACAACGGGGAGAATTCTTCTTCGAATATTGAGATTTGTATTTTTTAATATCCTCCTGTCAGGGCAGAGGGGACCTGAGGTCAACATCTCATAAACTAATAAAAGCGAATTCTTCATTCGTGGGACATGGGTGTCACTGGCTGGTCAGCATTTATTGCCCATTGCTAATTGCCTTTGTTCAGGGGGCAATTAAGACAAATTGCTGTAGCTTTGGAGTCACATATAGGCCAGGCCAGGTAAGGATGGCAGATTTCCTTCCCTAAAGAACAATAGGGGTTTTTCTGACAATCGACAATGGTTTCACAGTCATCATAGATTTTTAATTCCAGACTTTTATTGAATTCAAATTCCACCATTTGCCGTGGTGAGATTCCAACCCAGGTCCCCAGGACATTAACTGGGTTTCTGGATTAATAGTCTAGTGGAAAGACCACTAGGCCATCGCCTCCCTTATCTCCTGACAGTGCAACATTCCCTCAATGTTGCACTGAGGTGGTAGCCTAGATTAGATGCTCAAGTCTCTGGGATTTGAACCCACAACTGGCGGATTCAGATGTGAGAGCGCTTTTACTAAATTAATTCCTGGAGGGGAAGGCAGACCTTGGACCTTCTTAATTGCCACATCACTTGCCCCTTCCGTAGCCCACCAACAGAAGATAGGTCTTAGAATTAGAAAACATTCATGAAGAGCCAAGAGGAAAAGAAGTGTTCCTCCTGCCCCACGACCCTCACAACCCCAACTACACCCATTGTAATCAGTGCCTTCTGGATCTTTTCCCTCCTCAGACTTCTTTTGAAGGCTGCTGTTTGTGAGGCAAGAAGCCTAAAATAGTTCCTGCCTCATCAAGTGAGCTTCATACGAAAGCACGAACAGTGCTGGCAACCCAAGGCTTTAGATTAGGCCTGAAGTCTAATTACTTGATCCTCAAGGACATCTAAACAAGAATAAGCCATTGAAGCTCTCTCTCCCGGCTTGCTACAGCGCACAATTTGATTGTTGCCAATCCGTACCTCAACATCCCCTGACTTCAGGCTGTGTCAAAAAAAGGTCTAGACGGATTTTTTAACCCTGTGTTCTTTGCAGGTACTTGTGTGATTGGGAGGTGCTGGTTATTATGGACCCTGATGTAGCCCCTGAGTTTACTTCATTGTCAAAACAGCATACAAGTTTGCCAACCCTCCAATCTCCAAGACATTGCTGTGTGCAACCCTGGAGAAAAATCATTCGGACAATAAAAAAGG
Source organism: Mustelus asterias (assembly GCF_964213995.1). Taxonomy (NCBI): domain Eukaryota; kingdom Metazoa; phylum Chordata; class Chondrichthyes; order Carcharhiniformes; family Triakidae; genus Mustelus; species Mustelus asterias. The sequence goes on from NC_135809.1 coordinate 80,136,911, forward strand.
AATTTTGGCCATTTTCTTTGAACAGTTCTCTTTACCAGATATAATATGCATTAGATAATATGCAAATAGTTGGGAGGGGGGCCTTAACATGCCGGCAAAGCCCTGCTGCTCAGAGATCGGGGCACCATCGTTAAAGAGACCAGAACCTGAGTAATCCTCTCCCCTCCCACCCCATCCCACATCCCACCACAGAGTTCTCATGGGCCCCCCCTCCCCACCCCTGTTTGGACTTGACACTTCTTTCTACCTACCCCACCCCCTCCAATCATCGGCTTCTTATCCACCACCCCATTCTCCTGCCCACGATCATTGGCCCTTTCTCCCACGGCCCTTTCTTCCACCCCCTACTGCCAGTCATTTGACCCTCCGCACCCCACCCCACTTCCGCTCCCGGTCACCGCCACATCTAATTGAAATCCCCCCCACCCCCTCATGAGACTTCCATTGGGGCCTGCCTCTTGGCACAGGTTGGCACCGCCAGTTTGACATGGGCATGGTGCCAATCTGGTAGTGCCACCTTGTGCCAAGGGACAGTGCTGGCCGGAGCATTGCCAAGCCGCTGCCTGGCCATGTCCCTCTCCCCTGGGGCTGTATTTACCTTTATAATTCTGGAGAGATACGCATGACAGGTTCATGTCCAGGTGAACCTAGTGTAAATGGTGCCAGTGGAATTAATTTAGTAAATTTAAAGCACTCTTACCTCTGAATCCAGCGGTTATGGTTTCAAATCCCACTCCAGAATCTTGAGCATCAAATCTAGGCTACCACCTCAGTGCACTATTGAGGGAATGCTGTACTATCAGAAGGTATGGAAGGTGATGGCCTAGTGGTATTATCACTAGACTATTAATCCAGAAACCCAGTTAATGTCCTAGGGGCCCGGTGCCCATTGAATATCTGTTGAGGAGGGGAAGTCCCAGGGAGAGTGCTCGCCAATGACATGCTGAAGTATTAGAAGGAGCATTCTGCAGTCCCACGGCGTGTTTTACACCACTCCACCGACGAGGATCCGGTAAGGTCGGAACTCGGAAACCCGCCGGCACAACTCGCATTCTCCGGATTTAGAACATGTGCCATCATCCCCTCAGACGGAGAATGTGGACTCAAAATCTCCCTGCTGTGTCCTTTTAATCACCACATTATCAGTTTGGCGTGGCTTTCGAAGGAAGGAAGGGAGAGTGCAGGAGGGGTGTGGGAGGGTTGGGGGATGACTTTCCATGCTCGTTATGAGTGGATCAAGATTTAATCAGCTGTCTAATTGCACTGAAATGGGAAACAAGTCCTGCCTTGGAATGACCAGCCAAGCTATATTCCTGGGCGCTTGTTTTGAACAGCAAGGTCTGAAGCAGCTGTCGGAAATAACCCTCACAAGTATCTCTTCAATATACTGCGATATACTGAAACCCACCATGATAAGGCATGTTGATTCAGGGAGAAGACAATATTTTCCACTCTTTGCATCAAGTGTCAGCACCAAACAATTTTTTTTAAACAAACATCAGCGAGCCATGTGTCTTGAACCTCAGACAATCAATTTGTCTGGATGCCGGCCAGTTGCTGAATTTAATTAAACAACACTTTATAAATCATGACAATATGTTTGCGTGTATATCTGTGTGAGTATTTAGGTCAAATAGAGCACAGGCCAGATGCATGGCGCCCCTATGTTCAACTTTCCGCAGCACTGAGGGTGCGCTGGATTGCCAACCCCGCGGGACGTCTTTGTGCTCTCAGGTGAATGTTAAAGATTCCGTGACACTATGTCAAAGAGGGTGTGGCGTCTATTTATCCCTCAACCGCAGTCACACAGTCCGATTCTCTGGTCATTGTCACAATACTGTCTGAGGGAGCTTGCTGTGCAGCATTCCCTGGAATACAACAGTGACTATGCCTCACTTACCGCTTTGGATCATCCACAGATCAGAGAATGTGCGCTGCAAAATTGCGAGTCTTTCTTCCTGTACATCCTAAATGTAACCGCACCCACCCAACATGAGTGTGTTATATTGAGTTTTCCTTGCCAACCATTTATTTGGTGTCTCTGAGTGAGGTTGTCAGTGTGGGGCCGATTAGCTTGACATTATGATCGGTTTTATGCTCACAAGCAGAAAAAAACAAGAGTTGAGCCTACACCACAGTCTCTTTGAAAAGCGAGTGAGGGCTGAGAATGTGGATCTTTGCAGAGATAGGAGTGAGAATATGGATTTTCACAGGATGAGGCACCAGAATGTGGAACTGACTGCCATGCGCAGTGGTTGAAGCATGTAACTTCAATGCCTTTAATGCATGCCTCAGGAAGAATTTGATTTATTATTGTCACATGTATTAGTGTTCAGGGAAAAGTATTGTTCCTTGCATGCTGTACAAAGGAAGAGAATTGTACATGCAAAGAATGCAAAGAGGAAATTAGAGTGGGAGGATGCTCATGGGGAGCGTAAGCTCACAATATACCAGTTGAGCCTGTTTTTGTGTTCCACTGAGAATCCTTGCATGATCGAGGCAGAGAGGAAACTTCCTTGGCCTGAATTTCATTCAAACCTGACTTTCAAGTATGAGAATCCAGCATTCTAATTGTGTGATCCCTTTGATGTGTAGAGTCTGAACCATGTGATCTGCACCACAAGGATGTGCTGCCAATACAGGTTCTCCCAATTCGACACCCTTGCCATTAATTCATTGAAGGAATTGGGCTCTGCATCTACCACCAGTCAAACTACACTTATTTCCAGTTGTGTCTTTTCCATGACGGCACACAACAGATTCCCGGGTAATGCGCCTCCAGCTGCATCATTCCCAGAGGATCACTTTGACTTTGTCCGATAATGTAAATCAAAGCAATACTGATTCAGACGGCTGTTTCCCATCTCTCCAGAATGTTATTCCTTTTGAAGTCACTATTGTCCAAGAGGAAATTTGCCCAATGTCTCCAAAAGAACCTTCCCATTTTCACCTAAACCATGATTATTAAATCATTCTCCTACCTTGGAAACATAAAAAAGACACAGCAAGAAAAATCGGGGTGTTACTTCAGATTCATTCAGCCCCATTTCCAGGTGCTGGTAAGAGAGAAAAACAAAGAATTGTAGTTCTACCCATTCTCCTTCTTGTGTTCATTTAGATAAAGGCTTCTCTTCCTGAAACACTTTCTAAACTTCAACATTATTTCATTGGATATTGTTATGGTGGCCATGAAGGATATGACGCATCATTAATAGATCTCCTCATGAGATTTGTGGAATGCAAGTTTCCTTTGTTATAATAAGGCAGTGTTGTACCGGAGAGTGGCCTTGGCAGGGTTATTACTGATATAGATTGTTGTAATGTAGGAAACCCACACGGCAGGTTTCCACAAACAACAATGTGGTCACCAGCAGATAACCCAGTTTAATGATGTTGACAGAAGGGTCGTTATTAGCCAATAAATATTGAGTGGGGGTAGATTCCCTGTTCTTTTTCGAAGTAGTGCTGTGGGTTCTTTCAGGTATATCAGAGAAGGTATACCTGGTTTAACATCTTATCTGAATGATGATACCTCAATAGTGCAGCAATCCCTCGTTACTGAGCTGAAATGCCAGCCTAGATTTCTGTCCCAAGTTCCTGGAGTGTAACATAAACCCATGGCCTTCTGACTCACCAGTGAGGATGCTACTGAGTGATCCACGGCTTACATGCTTTGTTTTAAGTTTAAGTTTATTTATCAGTGTCACTAGTAGGCTTACATAAACACTGCAATGAAGTTACTGTGAAAATTCTCTAGTCGCCACACTCCACCGCCTGTTTGGGTACACTGAGGGAGAATTTAGCACAGCCAATGCACCAAACCAGCATGTTTTTTGGACTGTGGAAGGAAACCGGAGCACCCAGAGGAAACCCACACAGACACAGGGAGGACATGCAGACTCCACACAGACAGTGACCCAAGCCAGGAATCGAACCTGGGCCCCTGCGCTGTGAGGCAGCAGTGCTAACCACTGTGCCACTATGCATATGTCAACTTGACAGAATTGGCAGCGCTCTCTCTCTTGACTTGTAAGGTTGTGCATTCATGCCCCATTCAGCAATTCAGTGCATAGTCTATGGTGATACTTACGTACTGCTGAAGGAGTGCTGCATTGCTGGAGGTGTTGTCCTTTAGATGAGATATCAAACCAAGGCCATGCTATTCCATCCAGTAGTCTATATGGGTGTGCAAGTATGTATGGAGTATGGAGCTGTCCCTAGTGCCCTGGACAACATTCACTCCTCGACCACTCAACAATAATAGATGAATCCCTCACGCACCCCATTGCTGTCGGTGTACTGCGGCTCTGGGAGGAATGGCTGTCCTATGGCTTTACATGACTGCACTTCAAAGTTAATCACACAGTGAACACAAGCACTTCAATCTTTGTGTCTGAAAATTACCTAGGGCTGGGCTTTCGCCATCAGGGCGAGCAACTCGCACAGTACAATTTGCAGACTCGGTGGTCATGCTTCTGAATAAATAGCCCCAATACTCACCACTTTCACTCAGGATAAAGTCAGGCCCACCAACTCTTTAATGTGGCTACAGAGGAGGGTGAGTGCCAAAGCGGGTTGGTGAGAAGGCTCACCTTGGTACTCCAGGATTTTACCCAGTGTATTAAAGGCTGTTGGGCCCTAAGGCCCTCACCTATCACCCCATCACCCACCCCCCATGGCCCCACCATGCTGCCATGTCTCTTCCATGGTTTCCCCCCTGCGACATCCGTACTCACTCACCCAAATGCACTGTAGAACCAATGAGCCATTTAATAACAAGGGCAAGTCTTGAAATGCACTTACAAAACTCCCATGCAAAAATTTACTTAAAAAAAACATCTGTTCTTACAACACTGTAAAAGTGTGAATCGGATAGTGTCAATAAAGAATCATTAATGGAAATTATACCTCACTCATACCTCTTAATCCTGTCCACATAAATATAGAGACATGGAAAGAAAGAGTTTAAAGAATAAACTTATTGTAACCTCACAAAGATATCAACAAATCAAAGCAAAAACTCCACTTCCACCTTTGAAAGTAAAACCCTGCTGAGCTAATCCATTATTATATTGGAACTCAGCTAAGCATTCGTAATGAGACCATCTGTGAATTGGATCAACAGAAACAGATGACATCTGTTTTTCCAGATGGCATTGTTGTCATGGAGATAGCATTGTTAATGCAGTAGGCGTGGATGGCATGGAGGATGCAGGGATGATGGAAGGGGCAAGGAAATATGAAGGGTTTGGAGGGAATATGTGTAAGATCTCTTAAACATATGCTTTCAATAGGTTCCTAAATCCAAACTATGGTTCACAACTCCTCTGAAGGACCATGAATCATGCGTTCCTGAGAAGCTAGATTGATTCCATGAAAATTGTGGGTGGGGAGGGGGATCATGAGATGCCTACACCCGCAATGGTACAGACTAGGTCGGGAATGCAGGATGTGGGCTCAATACCGGCACATTTACTGTGGAGGGATTTTGACGCAGGGGAATGGGGGTGGGAATCCCAGAATTAAGTCCCGCCCACCATTTTTAAAGGCCTCCATGGTCAGCCCAACCACAGGAAAATGTGGCCCATTGCATTTCCATATTAGTGATCTTTGGGGATACCGGAATTCACAGGGATGTTTCCAAGGGGTATGATCAGGTGCTACATAAAATGCAAACTCATCCTCTGCTGCCAGGAAGAAGAAGCAGCTGGGCAACAGTGAGGATTTATGGCCAAACCAAATTGGTAAATTTTTTTTAGACAGCTGGCACAGATATAATGGGCTGAATGGCCTCCTCTGTGCTGTATGATTCTATGGAGGTTAGCCAGCCATGTACCCCATGTGACCTGTCGAACAATTCATCTGGGTGAGCCTAGCTGCTGATTCTAATTAAACAACACTTTCTAAATCATTAAAATCTGTTTGTGCATAAATCGATGTGCACATGAAAGATTGGTTCAAGATGATTTAGACAGGTTGAGTGAGTGGGCAAATACATGGCAGATGCAGTATAATGTGGATAAGTTTGAAGTTATCCACTTTGGATAGAGGAACAGAATGGCAGAGTATTATTTAAATGGTGACAGATTGGGAAATGTTGATATACACCAAATGTTGTACACCAGTCACTGGAAGCAAGCATGTAGGTATAGCAAACAGTTAGGAAGGCAAATGGTAGCTTGGCCTTCATTGTAAGAGAACAGGAGCAAGGATGTCCTACTGCAGCTGTACAGAGCCATGGTGGGAGCACACCATAGTTTTGGTCTCCTCATATAAGAAAGGATAGACTTGCCATAGAGGGAATGCAGTGAAGGTTCACCAGACTGATTCCTGGGATGACAGCGTCGTTGTAGGAGGAGAGATCGGGTTGACTAGGTCTGTGCTCACTGGAATTCAGAAGAATGAGATTGAAACTTGTAAGATTCTGACAGGGCTGGGCAGACTGGATACAGTAAAGTAAAAGTAAAGTAAAGTTTATTTATTAGTCACAAGTAAGGCTTACATGAACATTGCAATGAGGTTACTGTGAAATTCACCCAGTCGCCACAATCCGGCGCCTGTTCAGGTCAATGCATCTAACCAGCACATCTTTCGGAGGCTAAATCATTGAATATATATATTTAAGAAGGAAATAGATAGATCATCACAAAGGGGTATGAGGAGAGCATGGGAGTGTGTGGATTTGAGATAGGGGATCAACCAGGATCATATTGAATGGTGGAGCAGGCTCAAAGGTCCAAATGGCCTATTTCTGCTCCTATTTTGTATGTTTCTACAGATATACCTGAGTACACATTTTCACATGTGACTATATGTATGACTGTCTCTATCTGTTAATGTTTGATGTATGTATTTGGCCTTGAAATTCAGTTATGCATAAACCAAACAGCCCCCTGATGCTCCAGGCAGGATAAGTGCACTCTTATGAATTGGAAGTGCGTTGCCTATAATATTGACAGAGTGCAGTCCTCCTCCTGTAGGAAAGATCATTTAAGGCGTACCTCCTCAGGACCTATGAGACCAGTCAGAGAGTGCAGACACCAGCATTATACAAAGAGCAATTGCCGCTCTATGTGCAACATGAGAATCTGGCTTGCAGATTAAAAGGGGCCGAAACAAATAATTTCTTCAGCCAGCGCTAGGCCCCCTTCATGAGTTGCAAAACATGAGGCAATGGTTATGACAGGGTGACCAACCGTCCCTATTTTACAGGATTGTCCTGTAATTAAGTCCACTGTTCTGTGGCCCGGCCTACTTACATCCAGGTCGCTGCTTTCTCCATAATTCAGACTTTTAACTTGCACGGTACCCAATCTATTCGCATTTTCCTGCTCTCGCAGTCCCTCAGCCCCTGAAATGACCTCAACGTTGACCTCTTGAGTATGAGCTCCCTGATTGAAGTAATGATTGCCTGACCAATCAGGGAGTCTCACCTGCATATATATTGAAGAATGTCAGGGCTAGTGAGACTCTGGATTCTGACTTTCTATCTGAAGCACTCTTAGGAGTGGAATTGAGTTTGTAAATCAAGGGAATTTGGTGAAGGAACACTGGCCTCTGAGGAGCTATTTCACCGCCCCCCTCTCCCCCCACCCAACTGTAATGGCATGCCATGCCAAAGTGACCCTTAACTTTCTCTGCGAGTGTTAGTCACCCTGGGTTGGGGGTTACAGGTGCATTTCGAGTTTGTTACTATACAGTCACACTAAATTTGGCAGGTTAATATTGCCCGCTCTGTTTGTGCCCGTGCGTGTGTGTGTGTAGAAGTTGCTTGAGAAAGCCTTATCTTGACTCAGGTCAAACATTAATTGCTACAATACGCTTATTAAAGCAATGACTATCTCCATGGCAGCCATTGGCCTGTAGGCTAACCTCTGACTGTGACAAACTATTTAATTTCACCTGAGTGGATTCAAACCTATCCACGTTTCCAGCCTCCGGGAAAAGCCCATTGCAGAACTCCTTGTGCATTATATCAGCACTGTGTTTAAGACAATAAAGGCATTTATTGTGTCGTGTAGCTCAATAACAGAACACTGTCCTGTGTGTGAATGCTTCTCCTGTCTAGGCTTTCCACCTTGGACCTGTTTTTAATCGGGCTTTTTATACCGAGTATTAAAACTTATAAACCCATGAGAGACTTTGCAGATTGTAATGACTTTAATCAGGCAATTGACATGGGCCTGTTAGAATATGAACTCCCTGATTAAGGGCCAAATTGATGGGTCAATCAGGGAGCCTCTTGTTTTGTATTAAACCAGGAGTGTTAGACTGCTAACTGACAGCATTCTGTATGCTGTTGTTAGACTTGTAAATAAAGGGATTTTGGTGAAGGAACTTTTGCCTCCAAGGACTTATTAGACAGACATTAGTGGATGAACACTCACTGCACTCAGCTGATATTCCACTGTTGTTATTTTAGTAGAAGCACTAATTTATTTAATTTAGTTTAAATATATGTCCTGTTTACCCGTCAGCCCTATGCCCAATAACCTACACAATAACAATTTGAATTTAAAGTTCTGATCCTTGTTTTTAAAATACCATGTCCTTATCTCCTCCCCATCTCTGTAACCCATTGCAACCCTTCAGGATATCTGTGCTCCTCCGATTCTAGCCCTTTTCATCTCCAATTTATCTACTGAACGACCGGCGGCCATGCCTTAATTCAACTGCTTGAACCCTAAGCTTCAGAACTCCCTCCCTCAACCTCTCCACCTCTCTCTGCTCCTTAAGACATCTTTTCAAAACAAACCCTTTGACCAAGTTTCCGTTCATCTGCTGTAATATCTCCTTATGTGGCTTGGTGGCAAACTCTGTCTTCTGTGGCATGCCTTGGGGACGTTACGCTGTGTTGGAGATGTTAAAGGTGCTATAGAAACGTAAGTTGTTGCAAATGCTCTTTGCCTCTGTTTGGCAGTAAAGAGGAGGCCACTTGAACGGGTTAACTATTCAGATGAACCCCCCACCCCCCCACTCCCATGGCACTCATTTGCTCAACAACAATTTAACCAACAAAGCAAGTCGATCAGCATACAGAGCGTGAAAGAGTAACTAAAATCTGTGAGTCAAGCAATGAGTCTCAAGGTAGCGTGTGCTGAACCTTGGCACGTTCTGCCTCCCTTCAGTACACCTGCCAACATTCCCACATTTCGTTGGAAAGCTCCCCATATTTTCCCCTGCTTCCTGATTGAAACCTGTCATTATGTCATAGCTTGCAAAAAATCCCCAAAGCTGGAATCTCCCTGATTGAAGTCTTGGCAGGGAAGGCACCGCAATAACTGGCTGTGTGTCAGCACTTTGCAGTGGGCTACGCAAAGCTGTATGAGACTCGCACCAGGCCAGCGTAAATGGAATGCTCCAGGATAGTGTGAAATGCCCATTTATCTTCAGCAATGTAGCAAATGAAACAAGCATGCAAGTTATACTGGGCTTGAGGCCACCAGAGACAGTTTTATTACAAGCCAAGCACCAAACTGGACGCTGGTGAGCTGAATATCATCCCATAGCGTGTTTTTCTTTACTTGTCCTCAGGTTGCGGGCATTGCTGGCAAGTTCAACATTTATCGCCCAGTTGTTGTTTGAAATTGTCAGTGAGCTGTCTTCTTCCGTCTGGCGAGCTTTTAGAGGATAGTTAAGAGTCAGACGTGTTAGCGTGAGGCTGGAGTCAGGTGTAGGCCAAACTGGGTAAAGCTGGTAGTTTCCTTCCAAAGGGACATTTGTGAACCAGCTGAGGTTTTTATAAAGGTCTCAACAGCTTTGTAGTCACCAGGAGCAATTCTTCCAAAGATTTCTAAGTGTCATCCCTGACAGGAAAGGTGGTGCGATTTCCGGTGGGTGGATCGGCACAATCCAGATCCAATCCTTCCACCCTTTGACAGTTCTTTGGAGCCTGTGGTGATTCCCACTGGGAAAGAGATGTATGGGACGGAAAGATGGCGGCACGGCCAGCTCCTCGGAGATTGGGGTGCCATTTCTAAAGGGCGCTCCGATCTCCAAACAACCCCACGGATTGCAGACCCCACTCCCTCCATTCCTTGGCATGAAGCACCCCATCCCCCCCTCCCCCCCCAATCATCACTGCAGCACTTCCCCAAGTGAGCAAAACCCTGGTGTCACCAAAGTCCTTCCCCCTTGGCAATACCAACCCAGCAATGACAATCTTGAACTATCAGCCATTTCCCTGGCTATCCGGGTGTGGTCATCATGTCTGGTCTCCGTTTGTGGAGATTCCCGGTGGCTTCACGTTGCGTCGGCGGGTGGGAGAATTGAAGGGGCTTAAAGTCAATTCTGCAGAACCGTCCTCGCTGTGCATGAACCAGATGATGTCATCAGCCAGGGCGGGGTGGATCCCAAATGGGCCTGTCCCCAGCACAGATGGCATTATGATTTGCACCAATGCGTGCGGGGCCCTAGAATCACCCGCACTATTTACGTCCAGTTACTACACGGGATTTGAATCTAGATGTTTTGATCACTAGTCCAGTAACAGAACCATTGGCCTACAGTTCCCCCACTTTACCGACCTCTTGCCGATGCTGCCCCTGCCTCAGCTCATCTGCTGCTGAAATTCTAATCCATATCTTTGTTATCTCCAGGCTTGGCTATTCCAACGCACTCCTTCCCCACATTCTACCCAATGTAAACCTGAGGCTGTCCAGAACTCTGCAGCCTATATTCTGACTCACAGCAAGTCTTATTCACTTATCTGCCCTGTGCATCCTGACCTATATTGGCTCCCTGTCCACTCTGACCCCTCAACCTTCCAGCATTCTTTCAACTCTGGCCTCTGAACATTCCCGATTTTAATCACTCCACCTTTGACAGTTCAGCCGCCTGGACCTGAAGCGATCACTTTATACCCCAACCCCTCTCTCACTCTCCTCCTTTCAAATCCTTCAAGCCTACCACTGAGCAAACCTTTGGTCAACTGTCCCTAATGATATGACTCAGTGTCAATTTAGTTTGTTAATGTTCCTGTGAAATGCTTCTTACAACATTGAAGATGTTATACAAATGACAGAGTTGCTGAGAAAGTGGCACAGTGGTTATCACAGCGCCCAGGGACCCAGGTTCGATTTGCGGCTTGGGTCACTGTGCGGAATTTGCACATTCTCCCTGTATCTGCATGGGTTTCCTCCGGGTGCTCTGGTGTCCTCCCACAGTCCAAGAGACATGCTGGTTAGGTGCATTAGCCATGTCAAATTCTCCCTCAGTGTACCCGAACAGGCGCCAGAGTGTGGGGACGAGGGGATTTTCACAGTAACTTCATAGCAGTATTAATGTCAGTCTACTTGTGACACTAATAAATAAATAAAAGAAAACCAGTGGCGTCTTAGATCCACAAGTCCAGGGCCTTATCTACTGTGGTCAGTATGGTAAGCTGATTCCCCCCCTCAGCCACCTCCCCCTTTCCCCTCGAACCCTTGTGTACATTATAATTACCAATTTTGTTTTATGCGGTAGAGTTGATACCCAACTGGAAATTGTAAGGTGACTTGGGCCATGCCATCAATGTCTTTCAAAATCAGCAGTGGCATTTGAGACAGTAGGAAGCACATAGAGACAAGAGCTGGGCGTGTTACAGCCAGAACTGCCAGGCTCTCCAGTCCATTCAAACCTCACATTCTCCGCTTGCTGACCTACATTGACTCACAAAACCAGATTTATTTTCCCTTACAATTAAATGTCTGTTGATTGCTGACATTTGTGAAGCATAACACAAACAGGCAGAAATCTCAAAGAGCTGTTGCAGCCCAGTAAAATTTATGGCCAAACTATGTAGAAGAAATTGGGAACACAATTTATTTTACAATGCCGCAGTGACAACGCTTCAAATGTACTGACATATACATAGAAACATAGAAGATAGGAGCAGGAGGAGATCATTCGGCCCTTCGAACCTCCTCCACCATTCATCACAATCATGGCTGATCATCCAATTCAATAGCCTAATCCTGCTTTCTCCCCATAACCTTTGATCCCATTTGTCCCGAGTGCTATATCCAGCCGCCTCTTGAATATATTCAATGTTTTGGCATCAGCCATTCAGGTAGTAAGCTGTCTTCTTGTTTTTGCTTCCAAAGTGAATAACCTCACACTTATCCAAATTATACTGCATCTGCCATTGATTCGCCCACTCACCCAACCTGTCCAGATCATTCTGAAGGATCTCTGCATCCTTGTCACAGTTCACCCTCCCATCCAACTTGGTATCATCTGCAAACTTTGAGATGTTACATTTGTTCCCTCATCCAAATCATTAATATATATTGTGTATAGCTGGGGTCCCAGCACCGATCCCTATGGCACCCCACTAGTTACTGCCTGCCAATTTGAAAAGCACCCATTAATTCCTATTCTTTGTTTTCTCTCTGCCAAACAGTTTTCTATCCATCTCAATACACCTCCCCCAATCCCATGCGCTTTAATCTTGCATGATATTCTCTTGTGCGTCCAAATATACTACATCTGCTGATTCCCCCTTGTCAACTCTATTAGTTATATCTTCAAAGAATTCCAACAGATTTGTCAAGCATGATTTCCCCTTCATAAATCCATGCTGACTCTGTCTGAACCTGCCACTGCTTTCTAAATGCTCTGCTATAAAGTCGTAATAATAGATTTGAGAATTATCCGCACTACTGATGTTAAGCTTACTGGCCTATAATTCCCTGTTTTCTCTCTACCTCCCTTCTTGAATATTGGAGTGACATTAGCTACCCTCCAATCTGCAGGGACTGTTCCAGAGTCTATAGAATCCTGGAAGATGACCACCAATGCATCCACTATTTCTAGAGCCACTCCCTTAAATACTCTGGGATGTAGATTATCAGGCCCTGGGGATTTATTCACCTTCAATCCCATCAACTTTCCCAGCATCATTTCTCTACTAATATTGATCTCCCTCAGTTCTTCCCTCTCACTAAATCTTGCATTCTCCAACATTTCTGGCATTTGATTTGTGTCCTCTTTTGTGAAGACAGAACCAAAGTATGTATTCAGTTGCTCGGCCATTTCTTATACATTCCCCCGTTTCTGTTTGTAGGGGACCTACATTCATCTATGTCAACCTCTCTCTTCACGTATCTCTCAGTGTCAGTCTTTATGTTCCCTGCAAGCTTACTTTCGTACTGTATTTTCCTCTTCTTATTCAATCCCTTGGTCCTTCTTTGCAGAATTATAAACTGCTCCCAATCCTCAGACCTATTATTTTTCTTGGCCAATCTGTACGCTTCTTCCATAGATCAGATTCTCTCTCTAATTTCCTTTGTAAGCCATAGATTGGCCCTCTTACTCATTTTGCTTTTGTGCCAGACAGGAATAAACAGTTGCTGAAGTTCCTCCATGTGCCCCTTGAAAGTTTGCCATTGCCTATCCACTGTCATCCCTTTAAGTAACTCTCCCCAATCTATCGAGGCCAACTCATGCCGCATATCCTCATAGTTTTCCTTATTATGATCCAGCACCCTAGTCTCCGAATCAACTACTCTCCATCTTGATAAAAAATTCTATCATGTTTTGGTCACTCATTCCCAAGGGGTCTTGTACAGCTAGATTCCCTTATCGTAACAGTACCCAGTCTAAGATGGCCTGCTCTCTAGTTGGTTCCTCCATATATTGGTCAAGAAAACCATCTCGTATACACTCCAGGAATTCCTCCTCTACGGCATAACCTTTGATCCCATTCACCCCAAGTGCTATATCTAACCGCCTCTTAAATATATTCAATGTTTTGGCATCAACTACTTCCTGTGGTAATGAATTCCACAGGCTCAGCACTCTTTGGGTGAAGAAATGTCTCCTCATCTCCTTCCTAAATGGTTTACCCTGAATCTTCAGACTGTGACCCCTAGTTCTGGACTCCCCCACCATCTGGAAAATCCTCCCTGCATCTACACTGTCTCGTCCTGTTAGAATTTTATAAGTCTCTATGAGATCCCCCCCTCATTCCTCTGAACTCCAGCAAAAACAATCTGTGAATCTCTTGGCAATGTTCTGGGGTCACAAAAGGTGCCAATTAAGTGGCACCTTCCTCCGTCAAATACTTTATTTAATGGTTGACCTAAACTCATCATCTCTTTGTTGGTATCTACTTATAAAGTCTTCAATATTTAATGAAACATTCATACTATGGGGCATGGAGCATTTGCTTCAGTGTGAACTCTCACCCCACACGGCAGACACCATGGGTGGAATTTTCCTGTCCCGCCTGCCATGGGAGTCATAGCTGGTGGGACAGATATTTCGGCAGACCGTGCAAAGGTCCGTTGATCTCGGGCGGGAATTTCCAGCCTTGGGGTGAGTGGGGCTGGAAAATCCTGCTCTTTGTCTGACTCTCAGGCCTCGCTACCAGGCACACCTGATTGTTCTACAGGCTTGATTTCTTTCCCCCTTCCCCCTCCCGCTTCCCGCAGGTTGTGGAGCATTTGGGGATAGTCTTCTTCATTGGGATTTCCTCATTGATTCGATCATGGAACGATCAAGCACAGACAGAGGTTGATCAATCAATCGTGTGTATTAAATAAAGGTTAACGATGGGACAACGTGTTTCAGCCAGTTCTTGGTTATTGATAGCAATGTAGGTCTGTCGGATACGCATTGAAGAGGGAAAGCTTGATGGGCTGAATGGCCTCTTTCTGCACTATAGGAATTCTATAATTCTAGGGGAGAGGCTATATCATAAAGGGCCAATCAATCACAATGAACATTTTAAAAGTGAAAACAAGTAATTCTTTCCTTGTGCCATCCGTCTCCCTGTCATCCTGCATCTCCTCCTCCTGCCCCACCCTACTAACCTGAGGTGGTCTAATTACAGTAAGCTCACCCACAGGTTGGATCAGAGGTCAGGCCCACTGCCCCAGAATGAGCCCAGTGTGGAGGTAGGCTGGGTGGAAAGCCTGCCTGTGAGCTCCAGCATAGTGTTGAATTAAATCTTTAAAAAACCAAGAATAAAACAAAAAAAATCCCTCTTTCACTCATCCCAACACCCTCCCCATGCCCCACCTATGTCAACTTATGCCACCTGATGTGGCCCACCCACCCCATGCCCCCCCCCATATCCTTATGCCAAACTATGCCCCCCATGCATAATCCTTTGCTCTTGTACCCTCCAGGCCAACTCACCTGATATCCTTTGACAGGTCCTTGACAGCTTGACAGTTCTTTGACAGCTTGACAGTTCCAATGAATTTATGTACTTTACGCACAATCTTACTTGCTTTTAACAATCCCAAATGATGCCTTAGCTTTCCCAGAGATGTCCCAAGACCATATCCTGGCTATCCAAATGAATCCACCAAGTTGAGACCAGCTTTTACCCGACCTGATTTGCACACATTGGGTTCCACACTCCTTGCAAGTTAAATGACCAGCTGCATCTGCAACCACACAGGCACGAAACCCAGCCCAACTCCAACCCTGACCCAGCAAAAATGGAGCATGCTGTGTTCAGGAGGTGGGACTTGGAATTTTTGTCCATTTCTGGGATTTTTGCCCTGTGGCAAAAATCTAGGCTTCTGTCACTCTCAAAATTCAGCCTGACACTCCAAGGGAGTGGCAGTCAGAGGTGCTCACTTTCAGATAGGATGTTAGACCAAAGGCCTCTCCGGTATCTGTAAAAGATCCCAAGGACTTTGCAAAGAAGAGCCTTCCCAATGTCCTGGCCAATATTTATCCCTCAGCCAACATCACTGAAAACAGCTCACATAATGATCATTAACATAAGGTTGCTTGTGGGATCTTGCTTTCTACAAATTGGCTGCTGCGTGCCCTACATTATAACAGTGACTACATTCTAAATCACTTCATTGCCAATAAAACAATTTGGGACATCCTAAGTTGCAGAGTCCTCTCTATAAATGCTCGTGAACAAGAGCCATTTAAAGGGTCACTGTTGCCTCTGTAAAGTTAGATGTGTGATTTATATGTGGGGATATAGTTTCTTGCAGTGTTTTTGTCATTCCCATTGTGAGGAATGTCTGTGTAGAGTTCAGAGGTAACAAGGACGTCAAGGGCTTGAGCTGGATGTTAAAATGGTGGCAACTTTCCTGTCCATTCACATTTTACTTTCTTTCCACATCTCGAAACAGACAATTTATGTTCCTCAACCCCATCAGAAAAAAAATTGGGAAATAGGGAATCGCCTGCCCTGTGGGTGGGGAAAGCAGCGAGAAAGTATAGGCCTCTCCCTGCCTGGGGAGGGGTGGGGAAAGAAAGGTGAATACAGGGCCCACTCAACACACACTTCAGATGCCTGGCTGGCTGGAGTGAGTCCGAGGCTGGTGTTTCCAGCTCCTCACATTAACCATGTAGTGAATGACTGAAAGGAGAAGGAAAAAAGGAAATAATTTAGTTGGCTGCAGGGAGGGACCGTTTCTCCGTGGTTACCTTGTCCTCCCATTGGTCCTCCCAGCGAATGCTCCTGCCGACAGTTTATTTGCATGCTTCCAGCCTATAGGCCAGTGTCAGGCCAGCCAGTCAGAGCTGACACATGGGCTGTGTGTGTACATGCTTTTTCCATTATCAGCTCGACACCACAGTCAGTGAGGGATCTTCTTACTTTCTGTGAGTTTGAGGAATGAGAGGAATTTCCATTATTTACAATGGGAAGTGACTGCATTTGGCTTCTCTCTGAAGGAAAACAGTTAACACTTTCCTGGCTTGTGTTAACAGTAGGGAAGTTTGAGGGAGGGAGCTGGTGCTTGCAGCTGAGGCACAGCAATGCTGTGGTAGACAGACTGCCCTTGTTTCTTACCTATGCTTAAAAAATGCAGGATCCCACAGGCTGTTTGGCGATGTTTGTAAAACCATATTTACAGATTATCTGAAAATAGCATCAAGTGGTTTCACTGCGTAAAACATTCAAGTTTCAAATTGGGCTAGTCCAGAATTCTGCAGATCCCAATATTTCACTTTGTCAAGAAAGGAAGTAATACTTTACCAGCAGAACCTGCAATGTACCATTACCAGCAGAGCCTACAATGTAACATTCCCAGCAGAACCTGCAATGTAATATTCCCAGCAGAACCTGCAATGTACCATTACCAGCAGAGCCTACAATGTAACATTCCCAGCAGAACCTGCAATGTAATATTCCCAGCAGAACCTGCAATGTAACATTCCCAGCAGAACCTGCAATGTAACATTCCCAGCAGAACCTACAATGTAACATTCCCAGCAGAACCTGCAATGTAATATTCCCAGCAGAACCTGCAATGTAACATTACCAGCAGAACCTGCAATGTAACATTACCAGCAGAACCTGCTGTTTGCCATTACCAGCAGAACCTGCAATGTAACATTCCCAGCAGAACCTGCAGTTTGCCATTACCAGCAGAACCTGCAATGTAACATAGAACATAGAAAAAATACAGCACAAACAGGCCCTTCGGCCCACATGTCCCTACCTACCTAGGCTTATATATAGGCTTACCTATAACCCTCAATCTTATTAAGTCCCATGTACTCATCCAGGAGTCTCTTAAAAGACCCTATTGAGTTTGCCTCCACCACCACTGATGGCAACCGATTCCACTCACCCGCCACCCTCTGAGTGAAAAACTTACCCCTGACATCTCCTCTGTACCTACTCCCCAGCACCTTAAATCTGTGTCCTCTCGTAGCAGCCATTTCAGCCCTGGGAAAAAGCCTCCAAGAATCCACCCGATCTATACCTCTCAACATCTTGTACACCTCTATCAGGTCACCTCTCATCCTTCGTCTCTCCAAGGAGAAAAGACCGAGCTCCCTCAGCCTATCCTCATAAGGCATGCCAACCAAGCCAGGCAACATCCTTGTAAATCTTCTCTGCACCCTTTCAATCATTTCCACATCCCTCCTGTAATGAGGCGACCAGAACTGAGCACAGTGCTCCAAGTGGGGTCTGACGAGGATCTTATAAAGCTGCATCATTATCTCCTGACTCCTAAACTCAATCCCTCGATTGATGAAGGCCAGCACACCATACGCCTTCTTAACCACCTCCTCTACCTGCGAGGCCGATTTAAGAGTCCTATGGACCCGGACCCCAAGGTCCTTCTGATCCTCTACACTGCTAAGAGTCTTACCCTTGATATTATACTCCTTCATCCCATTTGACCTGCCAAAATGGACCACTACATATTTATCCGGGTTGAAGTCTATCTGCCACTTGTCCGCCCAGTCTTGCATCCTATCTATGTCACGTTGCAGCTTCTGACATCCCTCCAACCTATCCACAGCACCACCAACCTTCGTGTCGTCGGCAAACTTACCAACCCATCCCTCCACTTCCTCATCCAGGTCATTTATGAAAATGACAAACAACAAGGGTCCCAGAACAGATCCCTAGGGCACTCCACTGGTGACCGAACTCCAGTCAGAAAAAGACCCGTCTACAACCACTCTCTGCCTTCTGCAGGAAAGCCAGTTCTGAATCCACAAGGCAACAGCCCCTTGGATCCCATGCCCTCTCACTTTCTCGAGAAGTCTTGCATGGGGGACCTTATCGAACGCCTTGCTGAAGTCCATGTAAACCACATATACCACTTTTCCTTCGTCAATGTGTTTAGTCACATTTTCAAAGAACTCCACCAGGCTCGTAAGGCACGATTTGCCTTTGACAAAGCCATGCTGACTACTTTTGAGCATACTAAACTTCTCTAAATGTTCATAAATCCTGTCCCTCAGGATCTTCTCCATCAACTTACCAACCACTGAGGTTAGACTCACCAGTTGGTAATTTCCTGGGCTATCCCTATTCTCTTTCTTGAATATAGGAACCACATCCGCCATCACCAGCATCACCAGCAGAACCTGCAGTTTGCCATTACCAGCAGAACCTGCAGTTTGCCATTACCAGCAGAAACTGCAATGTAACATCACCAGCAGAATCTGCAATGTAACAGTACCAGCAGAACCTGCAGTTTGCCATTACCAACAGAACCTGCAATGTAACATCTCCAGCAGATCCTGCAATGTAACATTACTAGCAGAACCTGCAATGTACCATTCCCAGCAGAACATGCAATGTAACGTTCCCAGCAGAACCTGCAGTTTGCCATTACCAGCACAAACTGCAATGTACCATTAGCAGCAGAACATTCCAATGTACCATTCCCAGCAGAACCTGCAGTTTGTCATTACAGCAGAACCTGCAATGTACCATTCCCAGCAGGACATTCCAGTGTACCGTTCTCAGTATGACATTCCTGTGTACCATTTCCAGCAGGACATTCCCTTGTACCATTCCCAGCAGGACATTCCAGTGTACCATTCCCCCAACAGGACCTTCTAGTATACCATTCTCGGTCAGACATTCCAGTGTACCATTTCCAGCAGGGCCTTACAGTATAACATTCCCAGTAGGGCATTCCAGTGTACCATTATCAGCAGGGCCTTACAGTGTACCAGTCCAAGTTAATAGGGCCCTTGATCCAGTATATTAGTACCAGCAGGACCTTCTCATACACATTGCCAATGGAGTCTTGCAGTGTACCAATAGCACAGACACTTGGCAGTGATAGCTCACAAAGTCTCATCGATTGCACATTTAGCAATATTACAGACTAGATGCTTTGCGTTTCCAGACCAGTGTAGCTACCTTACCACAATCCCAGTATTGCATTGGCAGAGTCCTCTGCCTTAACCTCGTTAGATGTGTGTAATGAGCTGCACTAAATTATAAGAGGACTTTGTGGTTTAGCTTTTGTAAATGTATAATTCCAGATCCTTTCATTCCATGGCTATGTCGAAGGACTGCAGTTATATTCCTGCATCAGCCAGGGTTCCAGGGTTAGGCTGGAGTAACAGTGTCACCAGACATTGAAGAGCCATGTTAGCAAGCAAGCACTGACGTCCTGGCTGCTGTGGCTAAGTAGTAACAGGCTCATCTCTTAATTACAGAGGTTTATGGTTTCCAATGCATTGCCGGAGGTGTTGTCTTTAGGATGGGACATAGAACGGAGACCCCCATCTACCTTCTCAGATGGACAGTAAAGATCCAGCAAGACTATCTGAAGATAGAGTCATAGAGGAAACAGACCCTTCGGCCCAACTTGTCCATGCCGCCCTTTTTTTTTAACCCCCTAAGCTAATCCCAATTGCCCGCATTTGGCCCATATCCCTCTATACCCATTTTACCCACGTAACTGTCTAAATGCTTTTTAAAAAGATAAAATTGTACCCGCCTCTACTACTACCTCTGGCAGCTTGTCCCAGACACTCACCACCCTCTGTGTGAAAAAATTGCCCCCTCTGGACCCTTCTGTATCTCTCCCCTCTCACCTTAAACCTATGCCCTCTAGTTTTAGACTCCCCTACCTTTGGGAAAAGATATTGACTATCTAGCTGATCTGTGCCCCTCATTATTTTATAGACCTCTATAAGATCACCCCTCAGCCTCCTACGCTCCAGAGAAAAAAGTCCTAGTCTATCCAGCCTCTCCTTATATCCCAAACCATTAAGTCCCGGTAGCATCCTGGTAAATCCTTTCTGCACTCTTTCTAGTTTAGAGTCATAAAGTTCTAGTTCAAAGATGTGCGGGTTAACCTTCACCATGGTTAAGTCACCATGGCGGGCCACCTTCACCATCGCAAAACACGCAGTAAGGGGGGCAGAAAATTCCAGCCAACAGAGAGCCTGGTGATTATCACGTTGTTGTTTGTGCGATCCCACTGCATGCCAATTGGCAGCCACATTTCCCACATTACAACATTGACTCCAAAGGTTCTTCATTCGCCGTGAAGTCAGGAGAGGCGCCATATAAATGCAACTCCTTTCTTTCTAAGTTGTTGGTGTTTGCATTTCTGTTTGACAGTGCTTGTCCCCACCTTCAGCTGGAGCGGTGGGTTAACTGAACTATCAGTCTGTTCACCAGGCCCACAAATTGCGTTGGCTTGTTCACTGGTGACCCCGTTTCCACACAGCTGCAGCTGCTTCGCTTTGGCAACCTCCTTGACAACTGGTGGAACTCAGCCAATGGGAACAGGCAACTCCAAAGGTTGTAGTCATGCTGCAATTCAAACTCTTGGCCTACTAGTGTTAGTCGAGCTACCTCTTCCCCACAGGCCTGCACCGCCCGAGGCAGAGATCAGGCCAGGTGAAGGGAGATGAGGAAAATTTTTGCTCCTGGCATCAGAAGAAGAGACTTCAGTTATTACTAAGAGTTCATATGAGTGTCAAGTCTCTGCTGTATATTCGAGAAATACAACCACAACATCCTGACTCAGAAGGCCCCAAGTTCGGTTGCTGTTGCAGTCAGGGATAGAATTTTCTGCAAAAGCTTAAGAGTTGGAAAATATATTTTTTAAAATCAGCCTGCTGCTCAAATTCTGATTGGCGTCAAGTGAGCCTCACTGGAAGTGAGCAGAGATGGACAAAGTAGGCCTCTCTATGATGCTCCCCTTAGTTGGATAGTCTCCTGAGACTTACTGCCAATGCTTATGGGTGGGAGAGATGCGCACTTGGGCATCTGCCATTCTTGGGATCATAATCCAGTCTAAGAGGCTCTCCATGGAGAGTCAAGAAGGGCAGACTCTTTGGCCATCTCCTTCTCCTGTGAATGACTATTTAGGCACCCTCCCGAGGATTTATGTTTGACTTTCTGTTGCTGCTAGGCTGTCCATCGCTTCTGGGTTTAACAATCTGCTCTTCTGCCAAGAACAATAAGGCTGGTATTACCACACAGTGAGGAGGCTGCTTGCCTGAGTACAGCTGGTCTCCCCCACTGTCACTCGCTCCTGTGCCTGTATTGTATGCCAGAGTCACAATGTACGGAGATCAGTATGACCTGTACATGTTGAGTAGGATGATGACAATTGTCCTCCTTCCTTCGGCAGGATCTCTTCAGTGGCCAAGGCTCAGCAAATAAATGGATCCTCTGGTAAGGGAGGGTTGCCCTGTGATGAATTAGGCTGCATTTCAACTCTCTTCCGTTGAAAGGAACGACATGCCTCAAAATGAACCTAAGTGCTTACAACCAATTATATACTTTAGTACTCACCAATACTCCCCAGTAAACTACACGGCTACAAGGCAAGTACTACACAGGCCTTACTCTGTGTTCACTAATGTCCTTTAGGGAAGGAAATCTGCCGTCCTTACCTGGTCTGGCCTACATGTGACTCCAGACCTACAGCAATGTGGTCGACTCTCAACTGACCTCAGGCAACTAGGGATGGGCAATAAATACTGGCCAGCCAGCAATGCCCATGTTCCATGAATGAATAAAAAAATAATAATGCCCTGGTCAATATTTATCCCTCAGCAAACTGTAACAAGTCTTCAGAGGCAGAGGGTTCACCAAAATCCCTTTATTTACAAACTCTCACAGCAGTACACAGAGTGCTAGTAGTTAGCAGTCTATCTCCGAGGGTGTCAGAGGAACTGACACTTGCGGTTGAGTACAAGGCAAAGATTCCCTGATTGGCCCATCAATTGGATCCTTAATCAGAGAGTTCATACTCCAATAGGCCAACCTCAATGGCCTGATTGAAGCCATCACACAAACCTTGCCAAAACAGATTACTTTGTCATTGTTGTTGTTTTGGGATCTTGCTGTGTGCTAATTGGCCATCACAGTTCTTACATTAGCCCAGTGACTACACTTCAAAGTTGTCAATTGGCTGTAAAGCACTTTTGGGATGTCCTGAGGTTGTGAAAGATGCTATAGAAATGCAAATCTTTCTCTCACTGAGGACAGGTGGAGCTTTGACCCTGCTCAGAAAGTTAATTTGCTGCTGTTTGTCTCTTGCTGTTTAAACACCACCAACAGTACCAGCAGCACCTTCCACCAAAACGCCTTGTGTGAGGAGGGTCTCGGGGCATCAGTCTTTGCATGTTAGTTCCCTCTTAAGGTTCCCAGCACCCTCCCTTTCCCCTTCCCCCCATTCCCATGCCCACAAGAATCTCTCCAAATTCCCGTGCTAAACGGTGGCGGTTTCTGGCTCTGCCTCAATTAGTGTTAAAAGTGCAAAATCACCAAATGCCACATCCCCCCCCCCCCCCCCCCCCGCCGCGCCACCCACCCGCACTGGCATCCCTCCACTGCCCCCAACCTCCAACATCCACAACTCCCCATAAAACACTCCTCCAGTCAGCAGAGCAATTAATAATAGATGTGGAGGGTGGGATTTTCCAGCCGCGCTGACCCCAAGACTGGAAAATCCCACCCGAGGTAAACAGACTTTTGCACGGTTCGCCCGCCTGCCCGATACGATTCCCGTGGCGGGCAGGACAGGAAAATTCCCTCCAGAGACTTTCTTGATCTACAGAGAGCTACAGAAACTCCAGTCAGTTGTGTGTCAGTGACTGGTTAGGGGCAGAGACACCCGGTATCTCCATGTGTTTAGGAGTGTATGCCAATCTGGTAGCTCTTGTGTGTTTGAATTGGCTCTGACCCACTATTTATACTCTACTCCATGTTAAAGATCCTGCGGGTTAGCTGACATGGTTAATAATGTTCCCAGAGCTCTGAAGAATCATTGTTAGTGCACTGAAGAGTTTTGTTTTTGTACATACTACAAACTGGCACTAATATTAGGTGCCTCTGATCAATTCTAACTGGTGCTAGTCAGTGTGTGGAGGTCATGTATGTGCCTAGTTTTGCTTATACACATACATGCACTGATGCTGTGTGCTTGTATGTTTGAGGAGCTGCCTGTGAACATTGTGCTGTGCATAAGCCAGACTCTCAGGGTGTGCAAACCATTTCTTTGAAAAATGCCAAGCTACTCCATCAGGCTGGATGCTCGGTGTGAGCCAGGTGTAGCTATCCAGCTTTAACCTGATGGTGCTGTCAGGCACTCAGCCTGATGTTGAAACGGGAACTATTTCATGTGCTGGCAGTTATTGATTGTTGCTGTCAATTTCATAAGGTTAACTTACACAAGATAAAAAGGTTTCAAGTGCTTGCAGTTTCAGCTGTTGAAAGTTCAAAGGATCTGGATGATTGACACTGTTATTGGTCTGTAGAAGAAAGAGTTTTTTTTATTAAGGAAGTAAAACATTATCAATGAATGACTTTTTAAAGCATTTTTAAAACATTCTACCATTACTGTTGGGTTAATTGGTTCTGTACAGTGTATAGTGGGTGAATGGGCATAGAAATACCACAGGTTGACGTGAGAGGCCATAGGGGTGAGTGGGAGGCATACCTTTTCTTGGGGGCGGGGTAGCACAAGAGACCATGGCATGTGTGGGGGTGTATGAGGCATCCAACCTTCCAGAAATGGCCTGAACTCTCCAGGAATTAAAGTTCAACTTTAGGGCTTTGCTGTGTACAATCCTGGAAGAAATCATTGGGACATTAAAAAGGATCATTCTTTAAAAAATGTATTTGAACATTTCTCTTTACCAGATATAAACATATTGAAGGCGGGTGACAGTCAAGCACCATTTGATTGGGCCAGAAGTCTTTCTGCTTTCCAACTGGTGTAGGAAGGCAGTATGTCACAATGATGGCTGTCTTGGCCGACTGGAGTGTGGAGACAAGTCATGGGATGAAACCTCCAGAAATACGTTTAATTGCAGTTGACAACCCTGGGGACATACCTTGGCATGACTCTTTGAAAAGCTGGCCCAACTCCGCGAGAGTTGCGGAAGAGAACGATATACAAATCGCCACATTGGAGTGGGCCAGGTCAGGAGTGCAGGGTGCGAGCTTTTGAGCCGAATCACCCCACACCCTTAAAAGCCACCCCCGATAATCAGAAACCCTGGGAATGGGGTTGAGAATTCCAGAATCTGATCTTGAGTCACCCCGATTCAGTGAAAAGCTAGCCCATATGAACACACATACGTTTACACACACACACATATACCGACAAAGATATACACATGCACAAAGATAAACATGATCACATACAAACATACTATGGGCAGGGGCACGGTGAGAAATCTCACAACTGTGTGACTTTGTTTACCCCAGTCCAAAGCCGGCATCTCCACATCATGACTACCATAGGCACGGTGGCACAGTGGTTGGCACTGCTGCTTCACAGTGCCAGGGACCCGGGTTCGGTTCCCAGATTGGGTCACTGTCAGTGTGGAGTTTGCACGTTCTCCCCGTGGGTTTCATCCAGGTGCTCCGGTTTCTTCCCACAGTCCAAAAGACGTGCTGGTTAGGCACATTGGCCATGCTAAATTCTCCCTCAGTGTATCCGAACAGGCGCCAGAGTGTGGCGACACAGGAATTTTCACAGTGACTATATTGCAGTGTTAGTGTAAGCCTACTTGTGACACTGATAAATAAACTTTAAACATATGCGAATACATATAGCATACAACAATACACACAAATATACACATACGCAAAAACATTTCCATCCAACACACATGCATGCATGCACATGAAGGTACGTGCACACACATACAAACATACACAAACAAACATATACATGTGCACATACACACACATACACCAACATAGAATCCCTACAGTGCAGAAGGAGGCCATTTGGCCCATCGAGTCTGCACTGACCACAATCCCACCCAGCCCCTATCCTTGTAGCCCCTATCCTGCTAGCTCCCTGACACTAAGTGGCAATTTAGCATGGCCAATCAACCTGACCCGCACATCTTTGGACTGTGGGAGGAAACCGGAGCACCCAGAGGAAACCCACGCAGACATGAGGAGAATGTGCAAACTCCACAAAGGCAGTGATGCAAGCCGGGAATTGAACCCGGGTCCCTGGCGCTGTGAGGCAGCAGTGCTAACCACTGTGTCACCATGCCACCACACATACAAGCATATGACCACACATATACGTACATGAATATATACAAACAAGGGAAAACACATACATATGCACACCTTAAACATTCCCTCCTCCATTGGCACACCATGGCAGCAGTGTGTACCACCTACAAGATGCACTGCAACAACTTGCCATGGCATCTTGCACAGCACCTTCCAAACCAATTACCCTTTTCACCTGAGAACCCATGAGAACCCCACCATTTCCAAATTCCCATCCAAATCACAAACTATTCTGGTCTAGAAATATATCACAGTTCCTTTGAGTCAAAATCCTGCAACTCCCTTCCTAACAGTACTGTTGGTGTACCGACACCGCAGGAATTGCAGTGCGGTTCAAGAAGGCAGCTCACCGCCACCTTCTCAAGGGTAATTAGAGATGGGCAATGAATGCTGGCCTAGCCAACGACACCCATATCCCAAGAATGATTAAAACAAAATACCCATATGGTAAAGTCCCATCATTTGTGACTTATCGGTGCACCAGTCTTTGTACACCAGATCGCCCATTGTGGATCCAAATATTCACTTATCCACAGTTTTAAACATAAACGTTGGAAGCCACTTCTAATGCTGAAAATGCTGAAACCATTAAACTGCTGAAAAAAAAGAAAGAAAATACTTAAATGAAGTTGAAAGAACTGAAGGTGTCTGTGATGTTTTTCCCTGCAGTAGAAAGTGCACATTGTGTGTGCACCGTCTGCTGTAGTTTTCACCCGGGTGTTCCTTATTGCTGCAATTTAATTCCTGATCACAATCCACGTCCACTCTCAGATAAAGTATTGCAAATGTGACAAATTTTACATTGTTCTTGTTTTATTATTTAACTTAATTTCTCCAGTAAGTTGCTCTGTAAATTTATTGATGACATGGTTCTAATTGCCTTTATATGTGTCAAATGTCAGGGTGGCTGGAATCTATCGAATTGATTTGCATTGTAAAGAATCGCCATTTGCAATTTTGCCATTTGTGAGGTTCCAGAGCGCTTTACTGCATTTGCTTACATGTATGTAAAGACCCACACTCACACACCTTTACAATGCAGCTTTCTACTCCCCTCATTTGCACATTCCTGCGGCTGGTTGGCCTATGACAGATCGATGTTACTGCCCAAGCTGTTGTGCACCTCTTTATTTAGATTGGAACTCTGCCATTCTTTACTGCAAGGAATTTTTACACATCCTCCAGGCGAGCCGCACATTATCAATGCAATAAAGCCCTCTTATGAAACTCCAGATTGAAGTCTTTAATTGCTTCACACCTGTGGCACTAAGTGGCTTCCCCAGCAGACTTTGGCTCTCTTGTTGAGAGACCTCCTTCCAACGTTTGAGGAAATCTGGCTGCATCAGCTGTAAAGGCAAGTGATCCAACCAGGCTCTACCTGGCATGTAACCGACCAACCTGAAGATATTCTTGGGCATGAATTTGAGGGCATTCTTGGGCTGTGTGGCTTAGTCTCTCACTGGTCTCTTGGTGGCCACATATGTTGTAGAAGATACGTAATGGAGCTGGTTAGAGGCGTCAGGTGTTACAATGTGCTGCTTTTAATATAATTGGCATTCTTGTCACTTTTCAGAGCATAAAAGAGAAAGAAATGCATTTCTACAATGCCCTCCACAATGTCCCAAAGTGCTTTCCAGCCAATTAAACATTGTTTTTAAGCATTTTTATTCCTCCATAGTTTGTGCTTGTTGCTTCCCATCCCTAAGGGTGGCACGGTAGCACAGTGGTTAGCACTGCTGCTTCACAGCTCCAGGGACCTGGGTTCGATTCCCGGCTTGGGTCGCTGTCTGTGTGGAGTTTGCACATTCTCCTCGTGTCTGCGTGGGTTTCCTCCGGGTGCTCCGGTTTCCTCCCACAGTCCAAATATGTGCGGGTTAGGTTGATTGGCCATGCTAAAATTGCCCGTTAGTGTCCTGGGATGCGTCGGTTAAAGGGATTAGCGGGTAAATATGTAGGGATATGGGGGTAGGGCCTGGGTGGGATTGTGGTCAGTGCAGATTCGATGGGCCGAATGGCCTCTTTCTGTACTGTAGGGTTTCTATGATTCCTATGATGAAGTGCCCTCAGGCAGATGTAAACACTGTTATGATGTCAGAAACAGGTCAGTGAAATAACCATTGGACACTCTGGGGCGAATTTTCCTGTCCCGCCCACCACAGGAATTGGAGCAGGTGGGGTCGACCCATACAAAGGTTCGTTGACCTCGGGTGGGATTTTCCAGTTTTGGAGTGAGCGTGGCCAGAAAATCCTGCCCTCTGTTTTGGTGATGTTGGGTGAAAATAAAATCTTAACTTGGACAACAGGGACAATCCCTTTACTCTTTGAATTGTAGAATCACAGGATCCCTACAGTGCAGAAGGAGGCCATTCGGCCCATCGAGTCTGCACCAACTCTCTGGCAAAGCATCTCACCCAGTCCCCCACTAAACCCCCTAACCTACACATCTTGGGACACTAAGGGGAAATTTATCATGGCCAATCCACCTAACCTACACATCTTTGGAGTGGGGGAGGAAACCAGATCACCTGGAGGAAACCCACGCAGATATGGGGAGAACATACAAACACAGACAGTCACCGAAAGCCGGAATCGAACCCGGATCCCTGGCGCTGTGAGGCAACAGTGCTAACCACTGTGCCACTATGCCTCAAATTCATACCATTGGATTTTTGACCTCCACCTGAGAGGTGGCACGGTGACACAGTGGTTAGCACTGCTGCCTCACAGCGCCAGGGACCCGGGTTCAATTCTGGCCTCGGGTCACTGTCTGTGTGGAGTTTGCACGTTTTCCCTGTGCCTGCGTGGGTTTCCTCCAGGTGCTCCAGTTTCCTCCTACAGACCAAAGATGTGCAGGTTAGGTGGATTGGCCATGCTAAATTGCCCCTTAGTGTCAATGGGTGGAATTGTGGTTGGTGCAGACCCGATGGGCCGAATGGTCTCCTTCTGCACTGTAGGGATTCTATGATTGGGTAGGAGGGCCTAGGTTGAATTTTTCATTCTAAAAATGCACCCTTGATGGTGCAGCACTCCCTCAGTGCTGCACTGGAGTGCCAGTTAGATTATGTGCTCAGATCATTGGCTCGAAGTGAGAGTGCTACTGACTGATCCACAGCTGACAACGTATTCATATCCATGACGGACGTGTTCCCAGCTTCTCAGAGGCGAAGCAATGTCTAACTGTCTTGTTTAGAGATGCTGTCACCTAAAAGACTTTAAAGCCATCTCAGCAGGGCTTAGGGACTGATTAGTGAGGATGTTAAGAGCAGACGAGTCTATATTGATCTTATGGAGACTATCCAGGCACCCGGGGCAAGTACGGGGATGCTATATCCATCCTCTGTGGTCGGCATGTGAGGAGAGGTCACAGAGGTCAAAGGGCAGTGTTTAAAATTTGGTCACCCAACATCTCATACCAACCTTTTTTAAATAGAGCTTGACATATTTAAAATTGCAGGGCATCCTAAAGAATAACTTTAATTCCTATCCATATTACAGACTGTACATGTAGAGCATATATGTATAAATAGGACATAATTATCAGTTACTGCTAACAGAGAGGAGATTCTCCACACCCCATCTGATCAGCATAACACCCATCTGGGCACAAACAGAATTGACTGACATTCAGGGTTGAGGAAGTCTTGCTCAGGGCAGTGCACCCGAAAGTGGAGCAGACAATCTGTCAGGACAGTTTTGAGGGTATTTTAACCACATATAGAAACGATGCTCTACCTGACCTGGAAATATCTCATCTTTATCCAATTTGAAAGCTGAAAAACCTGTAAAGCAAGAGTTTTACACAACATCTGGCCCCTCACGGACATGTCCCAGTGCTGAAATAGGGTAATTAAGTTTAACTTTATTTATTAGTGTCACAAGTAGGCTGATATTAACACTGCAATGAACTTACTGTGAAAATCTCCTAGTCGCCACACTCCGGTTCGGGTACACTGAAGGAAAATTTAACATGACCAATGCACCTAACCTGCACATCTTTGGACTGTGGGATGAACACAATAAGAAGTCTCACAACACCAGGTTAAAGTCCAACAGGTTTATTTGGTAGCAAAAGCCACTAGCTTTCGGAGCGCTGCT
Organism: Mustelus asterias; assembly: GCF_964213995.1. Taxonomy (NCBI): domain Eukaryota; kingdom Metazoa; phylum Chordata; class Chondrichthyes; order Carcharhiniformes; family Triakidae; genus Mustelus; species Mustelus asterias. The sequence goes on from NC_135809.1 coordinate 80,166,744, forward strand.
CCTTCGTCAGGTAAGTGGGAGTTCTGTTCACAAACTGGGCATATGCCCTGTTTGTGAACAGAACTCCCACTTACCTGATGAAGGAGCAGCGCTCCAAAAGCGAGTGGCTTTTGCTACCAAGTAAACCTGTTGGGCTTTAACCTGGTGTTGTGAAACTTCTTACTGTGTTTACCCCAGTCCAACACCAGCATCTCCACATCTGCGGGATGAAACCAGAGCACCCATTCTGGTCGCCACACTACCAGCAGGATGTGGAGGCTTTGGAGAGGGTACAGAAAAGATTTATCAGGATGTTGCTTGGTATGGAGGGCATTAACTATGAGAAACTTTGTTTGTTCTCACTGGAACGACGGAGGTTGAGGGGCGACTTGATAGAAGTCTACAAGATTATGAGGGGCATGGACAGAGTGGATAGTCAGAAGCTTTTTCCCAGGGTGGAAGAGTCAATTACTAGGAGGCATAGTTTAAGCTGGAGGGGCAAGGTTTAAAGGAGATGTACGAGACAGATTTTTACATAGAGGGTGGTGGGTGCCTGAAACTCGTTGCTGGGGGAGGTAGTGGAAGCAGATACAATAGTGACTTTTAAGGTGCGTCATGACAAATACATGAATAGGAGGGGGATAGAGGGATATCGTCGCCGGAAGAGTAGGGGGTTTTAGTTCAGTCGGGCAGCATGGTTGGTGCAGGCTTGGAGGGCCGAAGGGCCTGTTCCTGTGCTGTAACTTTCTTTGTTCTTTGTTCACCCAGCGGAAACCCATGCAGACACGGGGAGAACATACAAATTCCACACAGTGACCTAAGCCGGGAATCAAATCCGGGTCCCTGGCGCTGTGAGACAGCACAGCTAACCACTGTGCCACCTATCCTATGTCCCTCTGTCCCATGTGGCAATAAAGAGGGAGCTTCACTCTACATTTGGTCGCTCTTATTCCGGAAATATGATTGTCTATGAACTGTGAATGCTACAGTTCATAGACACTCTAAGCACAGAAAGCCCACAACAATCAAAGATTGAACTGAAAATAAGTAATAAAAAGCATAAATATCTCCCAGGATTTTCAAGCCTAACTGTTGCCATTGTTTTGACTGTCATTGCTTCCAAGTATTTGACTTGCCAGCTCAATTACCTCTCATCCCATTGTCAATGGCGCCCTGATTCACTGTAATCTCTGGCACTCCATGTATGACTTGGCAACATCTTGTGTCTCTTTGAAGCATCGCCCATTATTGGATTAATTGAAACCAAATTCTCCCCAGTAATATTATAATCTTTAGGAGCTGAGTGTCCATGGATAAATAAACCCCTCTCTGTGAGAAAACACAAAAGGGTGCGGGTAAAAATTCCTTCTGTGTAATAAAGTGATTAGCCAATTCATTAGAGACTTAGAGCAAATAGTTCCACGAGGAGGAGAACGCTCGACGAGAGGGCACAAAGAAAGGATCGTAACTCATAAATCCAATTAGAAACTTAAGAAAAACATCTTTGCTAAGAAAGTGGTAAGAATATAAAAGGGGATACCACAAGGGGAAGCTAGATAAACACATGGAGAAAGAAATCGATAGGGCTGATAGGGCGAGTTGGAGAGAAGCAGGGAGGCTTCATGTACCAGTTGAACCCAATGATCTATCTGTGCCACACATTCTAGCTAACAAATAGGCTCCAGCACCAGTTTAGCCCTCAAAGAATATTTGCTACTTTTGGACCAACGTAATATTACACAGTACCCATTAATAAAATATTATGATTTTATTCTCATGGTTTTCAATAATTTAGATGAACAATTGGAATTTTGTTCTCTTGATTAGTTAACTAAAGTTGCAATTTTCCTAGTCATCCTAACAGAATGACCTGGGATTAAGGCCATTGAAATATGAGGTTCTTTTGTTGTCAGTGAGGTCAGCAGAGGTTCTTGTTACTGAGGCTGATTTTGGGGCGCTCAACAATAGGAACACAAGAACTAAAGTTTAAAAGTTAAAGTTTATTTATTTGTCACAAGTAGGCCTACATTAACACCGTAATGAAATTGCTGTGAAAATCCTCTAGGAGCAAGAGTAGGCAATTCAGCCCCTCAAGCTTGCTACGCCATTCAATACGATCATGGCTGATCTCATCTTGGCCTCATCTATACCTTCCTGCTCGCTCCCCATAACCCTTCATCCCCTTACTAATTAAAAACCTATATCTCCTCAAACTTGCTTAGCGTTCCGGCATCCACTGCACTCTGGTGTAGAAAATTCCACAGATTCACGACCCTTTGAAGTATTTCCTCCTCATTTGTGTTTTAAATCTGTCACCCCTTAGCCTAAAACTATGGCCTCTCATTCTAGAATGTCCAACAAGGGGAAACATTTGCTCTATATCTACCTTGTCAATCTCTTTTAGCATCTTATATACCTCAATTAGAACTCCTTTAATTCTTCTGAACTCCAGCGAACTTTATTTAATTTTATTTTATTCTAAACTGCTCAATCTGTCTTCATCTCTAACCTTTTCTGACCTGCCTCTAATGCATTTACATCCATCCTCAAGTAAGGGGACCAAAACTGTGCCCAGTACTCCAGATGCTGTCTCACCAATGCCCTATACAGTTGTAACAGCACTCCCCCACTTTTATACTCTATTCCAGTAGCAATGAATCTGTCTTCTTTATTACCTGCTGCAGCTACATACTAACTTTCTGCGATTCATGCACTGTGTGAGACTGTCCAATTGTTAGTGAGGCTACTGGTGGAAGCCTTGCTTGCTGTGTTGTTAGTAAAGGCAGTTGGCCCCGGGCTGCTTAGTTGACCTTGTTGGGTGCTCCACCGTGCTACAATCAAGGACTCACCATTTAACGGTGCAATTTAGACTACTTTGGTTCAAAGTCATGTAAATCAGATGGCCCCACATTCAGTTCCATATCTGTGTCGGGAGGCGATACCGTAGCTGGGACAGTGGTCAGGCATTGCGGTTAACCTTGTGATCTGATTATAAGAATGTTTTCAATGAAACTGGGTGAATTATTGTAATTTCACAGGCCACAGTGACCTGCCAATGAACAGGATTTGGGTGTGGTCTTGTTTAAATGCTAACAGCAGATTAGTAGTTCTCGAAATAAAAAATAGCATGAAACCCATTTCCTAGTGGGAGGGGCTCTGTGGTAATAATTATTGCTCCCTCGAATTTTGCAATTAACTTTGTAGCTCTAGCCCACGTGATGGGTCAGAATTGTCACAGAGAGAGTTTCACTTCTAAAGAATGACTGTGACCCACAGTCACTGCTGTTATGCAGGTCAATGCAGCAGGCATTTTTGTGCACAGCATGATTCCACAAATGGCAATATGATAATCCCTCTGATCTCTGGAATATTGGCTAGTACACCCATGAACTTCCTTCTGTCAAAATTACACCCTGTGGTGAACCATTGTTGGTTCCCACTGTGGGGTTGTTCTAATGTTGTTGTTGGGCTAGGGTGGGATTAATACACCTGTGGTTGTTACTGTTGTGGCACATCCCAGTCGGGCTCCGCCTCCTGGGAGAGGTATAAGACCCCCTGCTCGGGCGGGACCTCGTCAGTCTGGGATGGTGTACTTACGTTCTAGTAGTTCCATTGTTAGGCAATAAAAGCCTTCAGTTACCGAAGCCTCGTGTCTTGAGTTCAATTGACGTGCATCACACCCGCTGCTGCTTTAATGGAGATTTCTTCAGGGCCTGATTCGAGTGTCAGGACTTTGGGATGGCAAGTGACTGGCATGTTTCCCTGCAATACAATGTGGCCAAAAGGTGGTGAAATATGCAATTTAAACATCATCTTTCTCCCTATCATATTCTCACATGTACATATTTTCACATTTTCTGTGAAAATACTTAGCAGACATTTTAGAAAAGAACGTCAGCCAACCGTTCATAGCTACACGTCACCCAAAGCTGTGTTTCAAGCTCTTATTCTATTGGAGAATGGTGCACAATACTCTATCTGTGGCCTATTTACAGGATATCGACTATTTAGCAGTTGGCTTGGGTGAGCACAGTGGAGTGACTCTGACACTGAGTGATGCTGTTAAATGGATAATATCAGATCATTCCTCAATTATACATCTCCAGTCAACAGAAAGGAAAATCAGGAAGCCATCTAACAGGTGGATGAATCAATATCACATGTTTTACACTAGCGACCAGAATCAAAATAACCCTCACCTTGTCTCGTCCAAAACTTGGATTTGGCTTTTAAAACAAGGTTGAACACAAATGTGATATAGGTTGACGATGCACATACCAGGTGTGGTGGACCTCAGTTGTGCCTTTGTCCTATATGGACCACCGTTGTGTGTGTTTGTCATACCTGGACACATCCCCTTCCAGTTTGGTTCCTCCCTTGGCACCTAGTAAAAAGGTGGCTGTCTCCTCCCCCTTGTTCAGTCCAGGTTGGTTATTTGTTGGGATCTGTTCCTGATTCTGTTGTGAATAAAAGCCTACACTTGTATTGGCACACAGGTAGTCTTTCGCCTTATCGATAGCGCATCACCAGGTACATTAGTGATTGAGAACATTTGTATGTGCTATAGGTGGTCTGAGTGAAAAAGGCTCATTTTGCATTTGTAAATGTGAGTTAATGGCTGCACCTTTAGGCCGGAATTCTCCCAAAAAAATTAGAAGAGTTGAATTCGCAGGAAAACTGGAGTAATTCAAGCTGTTTTTTTTTCAGTGGGAGTTCACACTAGAATTGCAGAGGCCACCAGCGTGAATATCATTAGATTTCAGGGGGTGGGCTCTATTCCCAGCAGGTCTCTGCACATGTGCAGTGGCCCCGAATTGTCAGCCCTCTGTTTGCTGGCTGGCTCAATCGCTGGCCAGCCCAGGACCCCCACTGTGCTGCCTCTTCACCCCCCCCACCCCCCACATGGCCCAATCATGGCCCCCTAACCATTCCCGGGCCAGACTCGACCCTGCCCCCCCCCCCCCCCCCCATCCTGGACCAGCCCAATCACCAGCCCCCTTGGGCAGTGCCAGGGACACAGGCTGGCACTGCTGGGTGCCCATGCCCAGGGGGCACCACGACCCAATCCCTGGGGGGCTCCGATTGCCCCCTTCACTCTTAACGGGTTCATCCTCATAGTTCCCTGAAAGTGGGGAGCTCGTGTAAATCCCACTGGAGTGAAACATTCTAAGAAGTCTCACAACACCAGGTTAAAGTCCAACAGGTTTATTTGGTAACACAAGCCACAAGCTTTCAGAGTTCTGCTCCATCATCAGGTGAGTGGGAGTTCTGTTCACAAACAGGGCATATAAAGACACAAACTCAATTTACAAAATAATGGTTGGAATGGAAGACCTGATTACCTGTAAAGACTCGCATTCCAACCATCATTTTGTAAATTGAGTTTGTGTCTTTATATGCCCTGTTTGTGAACAGAACTCCCACTCACCTGATGAAGGAGCAGGGCTCTGAAAGTTAGTGGCTTGTGTTAGCTAGTGCTACCAAATAAACCTGTTGGATTTTAACCTGGTGTTGTGAGACTTCTTACTGTGTTTACCCCAGTCCAACGCCGGCATCTCCACATCATGAAACACTCTGGCAGTGTGGGAGGGGCCAGCGGGCTCGGAGAATTCAGTCCCGGACCCGCTACTTACATCTAAATTATATTAAAAACAGGTGAAAGTTACTTACCTCGTCTTCCCGCCGGTTTCCAGAGCAGATCTGACGATGTCAGAAATCCGACGCTGGGACATGTGCTCGCGGCTGAGAGATTTCCAGCTGTGTTAGAAAGTTAACGCGGTGGGGATGGGAAAATTGTCCCCTAAATCTGTAAGTGTTTCATTGATTGTGTTCGCTTTTTTACAATTCAGCTTTGGCAAACTGAAGTTTTTGTGCCTCTTTTCCAGTCCCATCCTTGTGAGAGTGAATTATTTAGTGCTGAAAGGGTCAGGGTTGTGAGCCAAGTCCCAGGTGATTACGTAAGTGCACAGGGCAATGGGTTTAGTTGATTTTGTGATATGTGACATTCTTTTCTAATCCATCTGAAGCAATTTTCTGAGCTCAACTCTAAGGAAAAGGCTCGGACTGAAACGAGGAGGTAACTGAGTGTTTTAGAGTTGGGTTTAAGTAGTTCAGGCATCAGGGAATTTTTATTCTGAACTTTCCCTCAGTACATACAGCATGTGGGTAGGAGATGAAGTCTGTAACATGTTGGATTGCGCCCCCTTCCCGTGCCTTCTAATATCAACCCAAATTTGAGGTTAGTCATCACCGTAGATTATAGACCTACCCTTTCTCTGCGGCTGCTATTTAATGATTTTCCTTTTACATATTTATCTCTTCTAATTTACACCCATTTTGCAAAACCTCAGCTGTTTCTTCAAGGTGTGAGATCAGCGTGCTTTGTTTTATTTGCTCTTCCTCCTTAACCATGGAGTGTGCTATTCTGGATCTGGTAATGAGCAAAGAGACAAAACTAAACAATAGCTGAATGGTGAAGGAGCTTCTATGCAACAGTGATCATAACATGATAGAATTTCATGTTCATTTTGAAGGAGAGAAATGTGGGTCTATAACTAGTGTTTTAAACCTGAATAAAGATAATTATAAGGATATGAATGAAGAGCTAAGTAAAGTGAACTGGGAATCCAGGTTGAAATATAGGACGTTAGAGATGCAGTGGCAGGCCTTTAAGTAGATATTCAATAACTCTCAGCAAAGATTTATCCCAGTGAGAAAGAAAGATGCTTTGAGAAGGATGCATCATCCGTGGCTGAATGAGGAAGTTAATGGTAGTATCCAATCAAAAGAAACTCTGTACAAATATGCAAAGATAAGTGGTAGGTCCGGAAATTGGTAACATTTAAAGAACTAGCAAAGGATGATTAACAAAAAAGGAGAAAGTGGAATGGGGCGGCAAGGTGGCAGAGTGTTAGCACTGCTGCCTCACAGTGTCAGGGACCAGGGTTCAATTCTGGCCTCGGGTCATTGTGCATGTGGAGTTTGCACCTTCTCCCCATTGTCTGGGTTTCCTCCCACAGTCCAAAAATGTGCAGATTAGGTTGATTGGCCATGCTAAATTGTCCCTTAGTATCAAGGGGATTAGCAGAGTAAACATGTGGGTTTACAAGGATAGGGCCTGGGTGGGATTGTGGTCAGTGCAGACACGATGGGCTGAATGGCCTCCTTCTGCAATGCAGAGATTCTATTCTATGAGAGAAAACTAGCTCGTAATATAAAGGCAGATAGAAAGAGTTTACACAAATATTTAAAAGGAAAAGATAAATAAAACAATTGTTGGTCCTTTAGAGAGTGACTCTGGGAAATTGATAATAGAAAATAAGGAAATGGCGGAGGTGTAGAATAAGTATTTTATGACTGTTTTCACTGTAGAAGACTTAAGAAACTTCGCAAGGATACTTGAAAATCAAGAGGTGAATGGGAGGGAGGAACTTAAAACTATCTCCACTGCTAGGGAAAAGGTGCTACGAAAACTATTAGACCTAAAGGCTAACAGGTCCCCAGGACTAAATGGCCGGCGCCCTGTATGATGTGGGGGCTGGCAGATCCCATTGTGAGCTGCTGTGACCACATCTGCAGCAAGTGTTGGTTGCTCAAGGAACTTTGGCTCAGAATTGATGAGCTGGAGATTGAGGTTAAGAAGCTGCGGCACATCCGGGAGGCAAGAGTTACCTGGACACTGTTTCAGGAGACGGTCACACCCCGTAGATTAACTATCTCTAATTCAGCCAGTGGTCAGGGATAGCAGGATGTGACTGCAAGTGAGGCAGGCAGAGGGATTCTGAATTCAGGAACTGAGGAGCCTCAGCTCTTGACCTTGTCCATTAGGTACGAGGTACTTGCTCCGTGTGTGGAAGAGGAAAAGGGTTGTAAGGAGGATGAGCTAGTCGATCACTGCACCATGGTATCAGAGACCATTCAAGAGGGGGGAGCAAAAAGACAAGTGGTAGTTGTAAGGGATTCTATAATTACTGGGATTGATAACATCCTTTGTAAGCAGGATCGAGAGTCCCACATGGTATGCTGCCTGCCCAGTGCCAGGGTGAGGAACATCTCTGACTGGCTTGAAAGGATATTGGAGTGGGAGGGGGAGGGTCCTGTTGTTGTTGTCCACATTGGGACAAACAACATAGGCAAGACTAGGAAAAAGGACATGTTTGGGGATTATCAGGCTCTAGGAGCTCAAGGACTATAATCTCTGGATTACTACCCTAGCCACATGCGAATTGGCATAGGGATGAGAAAATTAGGGAAGTAAACACATGGCTAAAGGAGTGGTGCGGAAAAGAGGGGTTCCATTTCATGGGGCACTGGCATCAGTATTGGAACAGGCGGGATCTATACCGTTGGGACAGTCTTCACCTGAACCGATCTGGGACCAGTGTTCTAGCAGAAAGGATAAATAGGGTGGTCACGAGGACTTTAAACTAGCAAGTGGGGAGGAAGGGAAGAGTAAAACTATGGGGAGTATAACGGTTAATGGGAAGCAAAGCAGCAGGTTAGCATGTGGGGAGGAGGTTTCAACTACATGGAAAATAATTTAAAAAGTTAAAAGGAAGGAGAACTCAGGAGATGTTAAGAATGGAGGTGTTAGGATTCAAAAAGAATGTATAAAAGCTATCATAAAGGCACCTTACCTATATACTCGTAGCATTCGAAACAAGGTCAATGAGTTGATGGCGCAAACCATCGCGAGTGAGCGTGATTTAGTGGCCATTACAGAGACATGGTTGCAGGGTGACCACGACTGGGAATTAAATATCCAGGGGTATCAGACTATTTGGAAGGACAGACAAGAAGGTAAGAGAGGTGGTGTAGCTCTGATATTTAAGGATGACATCAGGGCGGTAGCGAGAGATCATGTAGGTTCTATGGAGAAAAAGGTTGAATCCATTTGGGTGAAAATTAGAAATAGTAAGGAGAAAAAGTCATCTATAGGCGTACTCTATAGGCCACCAAATAATGACATCACGGTGAGGCGAGCAATAAACAAAGAAATAACTGATGCATGTAAAAATGGTACAGCAATTATCATGGGGGATTTTAATCTACATGTTAATTGGTCAAACCAGGTCGGTCAAAGCAGCCTCGAGGAGGAGTTTATAGAATGTATCAACGATTGTTTCCAAGAACAGTATGTAATGGAATCTATGAGAGAGCAAGTTATCCGAGATCTGGTCCTGTATAATGAGACAGGAATAATTAATGATCCCAGTTAGGGATCCTCTCAGAAGGAGCGATCACAGTATGGTTGAATTTAAAATACAGATGGAGAGTGAGAAGGTAAAATCCAATACAAGTGTCTTGTGCCGAAACAAAGGAGACTACAATGGGATGAGAGAGAAGTTGGCTAAGGTAGCCTGGGAGCAAAAACATTATGGTGGGGCAAATGAGGAACAGTGGAGGACTTTCAAAGCGATTTTTCACAGTGCTCAGCAAAAGTATATACCAGTGAAAAGGAAGGACTGTAGAAAAATAGATAATCAGTCATGGATATCTAAGGAAATGGAGGCTATCAAATTGAAAGAAAATGCATACAAAGTGGCAAAGATTAGTAGGAAACTATAGGATTGGGAAATCTTTAAAGGTCAACAGAAAGCCACGGAAAAAGCTATAAAGAAAAGTAAAATAGATTATGAGTAAACTGGCTCAAAGTTTCTACAAATAGTGGAGTGGTTAAGGTAAATATTGGTCCTGTGGAGCTTGAGAAGGGGGATGTAATAACTGGAAATGAGGAAATGGCCGAGGCATTGAACAGGTATTTTGTGTCAGTCTTTACAGTGGAAGACACAAATAACATGCCAAAAATTGATAAGGCTATGGCAGGTGAGGACCTAGAAACTATCATTATCACTAAAGAGATAGTGTTGGGCAAGCTAATGGAGCTAAAGGTAGACAAGCCTCCTGGCTCTGATGGAATGCATCCCAGGGTACTAAAAGAGATGCACTCGTGGTAATTTACCAAAATTCGCTGGACTCTCGGGCAGTTGCAGCAGATTGGAAAACAGCAAATGTGACGCCACTGATTAAAAAAGGAGATAGACAAAAGGCGGGTAACTATAGGCCAGCTAGCTTAACTTCTGTAATGGGAAAAATGATTGAATCAATCAAGGAAGAAATAGCGACACATCTGGATAGAAATTGTCCCATTGGACAGATGCAGCACGGGTTCATGAAAGGTCGGTCATGTTTAACTAATTTACTGGAATTCTTTGAGGACATTACGAGTGCAGTGGACAACGGGGAACCGGTGGATGTGGTTTATCTGGATTTCCAGAAGGCATTTGACAAGGTGCCGTACAAAAGGCTGCTGCATAAGATAAAGGTGCATGGTGTTACGGGTAATGTATTAGCATGGATAGAGGATTGGTTAACTAACAGAAAGTAAAGTTTGGGGGTAAATGGGTGTTTTTCTGGTTGGCGATCAGTGACTAGTTGTGCGCCTCAGGGATCAGTGTTGAGACTGCAATTGTTTATGATTTACATAGATGATTTGGAGTTGGGGACCAAGTGTAGTGTGTCAAAGTTCGCAGATGACACTAAGATGAGTGGTAGAGCAAAGTGTGCAGTGTGCACACAAAGTCTGCAAAGGGATATAGATAGTTTAAGTGAGTGGGCAAGGGTCTGGCAGATGGAGTACAATGTTGGTAAATGTGAGGTCATCCATTTTGGTAGGGATAATACAAAATGGACTATTATTTAAATGGTAAAAAATTGCAGCATGCAGCTTGTGCAGAGGGACCTGGGTGTCCTCGTGCATGAATCGCAAAAAGTTGCTTTGCAGGTTCAGCAGGTAATAAAGAAGGCAAATGGAATTTTGTCCTTCATTGCGAGAGGGATGGAGTTTAAAAACAGGGAGGTTATGTTGCAGCCGTATAAGGTGCTGGTGAGGCCACACCTAGAGCACTGTGTACAGTTTTGGTCTCCTTACTTGAGAAAGGATATACTGGCTCTGGAATGGGTACAGAGGAGATTCACTAGATTGATTCCGGAGTTGAGAGGGTTGGTTTATGAGGAGAGAGAGAATAGACTGGGACTGTACTCAATGGAATTTAGAAGAATAAGGGGGGATCCTATGGAAACATATAAAATTATGAAGGGAATAGATAAGATAGAAGCAGCGAAGTTGTTTCCACTGGCAGGTGATAATAGAGCTAGGGGGCATAGCCTCAAAATAAGGGGCAGCAGATTTAGGACTGAGTTGAAGAGGAACATTTTCACCCAAACGATTGTGAATCTGTGGAATTTTTACCACTCCTCAATCTTGGCCGTGATCTCTCCCATATAATTTCAATCCAGTGCCTGAGAGTAGAATCTAAAGAAGGACAGGGCTGATCCTGGCTCATTCTCAGGTTGTCCATTGACACTTTCAGTGGGTAAAAGGTGGAGGGGGAGTGGGGAGGGAGGGCTGGATGGGGGGAGGGGGTGATGGAGGCAATGGGTGTAGGGGAGGGGTTGGAGGGGTAGGGGAAGACAAAACCGATCAAGAAGTCGCAATTAACTGATGCAAAGCTCAAATGTTAATGTGGGATTTTCCAGCTGTTCGTGCCGGTGGGATTGTACTGAGTGCAGTGTCACTCACTCACCTTCAGTACTTCACCCATTCTGCTTAGATTGTGTTGGACCCACTCAGCTACATAATGAGGCAGGGTATTTAATTGGGACGATTGTGGAAGTGTGGCGTTGTGTTCTTCAGTGACTTTGGGTGAAGGGAGGTGACATCCTTCTTCAGCTGTCATTGCATTGTAATAGCGATGACGCATGTAGTCTGAAGGACAGGATATCCCGGTTTAGTTGCAGAACTCGTTTACACATTCACCGATAACCCAGTACAGGTAGAATGATGTAGGGAAAGAATTATGTTTAAGGTACAAGAGAACAATAGCAGATGAATTTACAGCTTGCTGGCCAACCTTGTCTTGGTGCATTCCACACCCAGGTGTGAGTCAGCACTGGCTGAGCCAAGCACACCCTCTGCATAATTAACAAGCACACCAGGGTAAATAATTCTCTTGTCAAGCCGGATGCAATGATTCCAATAGATCCTGCCCACTCCTTGATGGGTGGGACTGCGAGTGTTTGATTGTTTTCTTCAGGTACCTCATGATGGTTAGCGATCGCAAACCAGCCATGGTGGGGGCAGGGCTGGAATTGGGGTTGTGTGGGGAGAAGCGGGAGGAGCAAGGTAGGAGGGGGTGGGGAGGGAACCACCCCAGATCCAACCAGCAGGAAAGGTCGTAGGCGGGACTAGCGACGCCTCTGAATCTGGTCAGGCTAACCTTCCCAAACTGTGTCACTGCACAAGCTATTGGCTGCCTGCTCAGTGGCATTCAAAACGAGAGTATACATGCAGCAAGCTATGTGTAATGACTTCCATTAAATGTTTCAGAACGCAGCCAGCAAGAACTCTGGAACCCAGAACAAGAAAGTCCTGCATCTATAGAGCACCTGACATGACCTAAGGAAGTCCCACAGTGCTTTATAGCCATCAAAGCACTTTCTTGACATGTAGCGACTGTTAAGAAACACAGCACTGAAGCCCCATAGATGTGAAATAATCTGTTTTTATAGATGTTAGAGGGCGGCATGGTGGCACAGTGGTTAGCACTGCTGCCTCACAGCGCCAGGGACCCAGGTTCAATTCCGACCTCAGGTGACTGTCTGGTGCTTGACCTCGGGTCATGCTGCACATGATAGTACTGCCATAGGGTGTGCCACTGGCCTTGGGTGACTGCCAGTGTGGAGTTTGTGCACTCTCCCTGTGTCTGTGTGGGTTTCCTCCCACACTCCAAAGATGTGCTGGTGAGGTGAATTGGCCATGCTAAATTGCCCCTTAGTGTCCAAGATGTATTGGTTAGATGGATTAGCTGTGGTAAATGTGTGGGGTTACGGGGATAGGGTTGTGGAAGGGCTTGGGTAAAATACTCTATCAGAGAGTAGGTGCAGACTCGATGGGCCGAATGGCCTCCTTCTGCACTGTAGGGATTGTCTGAATGTTGGTTGAGGGGTAATTATTCACCAAGAAACATGGAAACTCCTTTGTTTCTCTTTGAATAATTGGAACTTTTACATTGATCTGAGAGGACGAATGAGGGCGAATTAGTTTAACATGTTTTCAGAGTGGAACTAGAAGCTTTTTTATTGTTGTGAATCCATATCCTAATCCAGGATATGAGAGCCTGCGTGTATAGCCATGCCCATTACTGATCAGCTCTGGATTTAACTGTGTCCAATGGCTGTGTGGTGTACTGCACTAGTCTGTACAGAACAGATATTGTCCACGCGACATTCCTGATCTGTGATGAGTTAGCTGAAGTCGGTGCTACAGAGATGAGGGTGCTATGATTATTAGAAGGTAAGCGTTCATGTGTGGATGCTTCTCAGACACCCTATGTTTTGTGGATATCATTCACAGGCTCACAGCTGTAGGCAGTCCCCTTCTTGGACCGCTGCAGTCCATGAAGTGTAGGTACACCCACAGTGCTGTTAGGGAGGGAGTTCCAGGACTTTGACTCAGCGACACTGAAGGAATGGCAAAATATTTCCAAGTCAGGACGGTGAGTGATTTGGAGGAGAATCTTCCGGTGGTGGTGTTCCCATGTATCTGCTGCCTTTGTCCTTCTAGGTAGTAGAGGTTACAGGTTTAGAAGGTGCAGCCTAAAGAGCCATGGCAAGATGCTGCAGTCCATCTTATAGACGGTACTCACTGCTGCCACTGTGTGTCGGTGGTGGAGGGAGTGAATGTTTGTGGAAAGGGTAGCAATCAAATGGGCTGCTTTGTCCTGGATGATGCCCAGGACAACACGTTGGCATAGTGGTTAGCACTGACTGCCTCACAGCATCAGGGACCCGGGTTCGATTCCCGGCTTGGGTCACTGTCTGCGTGGAGTTTGTACTTTCTCCCCGTGCTTACATGGGTTTCCTCCGGATGCTCTGGTTTCCTACCACAGTCCAAAGATGTGTGGGTTAGGTGAATTGGTCATGCTAAATTGCCCCTTAGTGTCAGGGGGATTAGCTAGGATAATTGCATGGAGTTATGGGGATAAGATCTCCTGGTCAATGCAGACTCGATGGGCCGAGTGGCCTCCTTCTGCATTGTGGGATTCTATGTGTTGAACTTCTTGAGTGTTGTTTCAATCATTGGAAAGAATTCTTCTTTATTTACTCTATCTAAACTGAACACCTCCATTCAATCATCTCATAGCATCTCTGCTGTAAAAAGGCCAATGCCAGTCTCTCCGTTCTGTCCCTGTAAGTTGTACTTGAATATCCTCGAGGTTTAGTTAGATTGTGCATAATAACACGGCGGCACAGTGGCACAGTGTTTAGCACTGTTGCCTTAGAGTGCCAAGGTTTGATTCCTGGCTCGGGTCACTGTCTGTGCGGAGTCTGCACATTCTTCCCATGTCAGCGTGGGTTTCCTTTGGGTGCTCCGGTTTCCTCCCACAGTCCAAAAGACGTGTTGGTTAGGTGCATTGGCCATGCTAAATTCTCCCTCAGTGTTACCCGAACAGGCGTCGGAGTGTGGCAACTAGGAGATTTTCACAGTAACTTCATTGCAGTGTTAATGTAAGCCTACTTGTGACACTAATAAATAAACTTTAAACTTTACTTCAACACCTTTCTCTCTGCACTTGCAGCATTTTTCGGAGAACCTGGATGACTTTTCCAACGAGCTGTTCAGCAGCTTCTTCGATGATCCCCTGCTGGCTGAGAAGAACCCGCTGTTGGACATGGATCTTGACCCAGCCACTCCAGACATCCAGGCAGAGCACAGCTACTCTCTGAGTGGAGACTCTGCCCCTCAGAGCCCAGTCATGCCAATCAAGATGGACGAATTCAGCAAAGGTAAAGGAGGGTTTACCCGGCTTTCGGGGGCAGGGTAAGGGCAGTTCCAGGATGTGGGAATGAGACCGGGCACCCCTTTCCCTTTCAGATCACCCGCGCTGCCAACTCAGTGGTTGGCTTCCTATAGAATTCAAGGGACCATCAACTTTCGTCTCTCATTTTACACTGGTGTCCAAATTCTGGATCTACCTCAAGGTTCTTCACACAAAGAGGTGTGAAACTTTGGAATTCTCTACTCCAGGGGGTTCTGGATGATCCATCATTGGGCATAGGCTTATACAATGGAGCTTTGGTTTCTCAGGATTTCTCAAGAAGAAAAGAAAAGCTCACAAAAGGTTCAGGGAGCTAGGTAATGTTAGAGATCTTGAAGAGTATACGGCTAATAGGAAGGATCTTAAGAAGGAAATTAGGAGAGCCAGAAGGGGTCATGAGAAGGCCTTGGCAGGCAGGATTAAGGAAAACCCCAAGGCATTCTACAAGTATGTGAAGAGCAAGAGGATAAGATGTGAAAGAATAGGACCTATCAAGTGTGACGGTGGGAAAGCTTGTATGGAACCGGAAGAAATAGCAGAGGTACTTAATGAATATTTTACTTCAGTGTTCACTATGGAAAAGGATCTTGGTGGTTGTAGTGCAGACTTGCAGCGGACTGAAAAGCTTGAGCATGTAGATATTAAGAAAGAGGATGTGTTGGAGCTTTTGAAAAGCATCAAGTTAGATAAGTCGCCGGGACCGGATGAGATGTACCCCAGGCTACTGTGGGAGGCGAGGGAGGAGATTGCTGAGCCTCTGGCGATGATCTTTGCATCATCAATAGAGACGGGAGAGGTTCCGGTGGATTGGAGGATTGCGGATGTTGTTCCTTTATTCAAGAAAAAGTAGAGATAACCCTGGAAATTATAGACCAGTGAGGTGCTGGGGGGTAGGTACAGAGGAGATGTCAGGGGTAAGTTTTTCACTCAGAGGGTGGTGGGTGAGTGGAATCGGCTGACGTCGGTGGTGGTGGAGGCAAACTCGTTGGGGTCTTTTAAGAGACTTCTGGATGAGTACATGGGATTTAATGGGATTGAGGGCTATAGATAGGCCTAGAGGTGGGGATGTGATCGGCGCAACTTGTGGGCCGAAGGGCCTGTTTGTGCTATGGCTTTCTATGTTCTATGTTCTAACCTCAGTGGTTGGTAAGTTGATGGAGAAGATCCTGAGAGGCAGGATTTATGAACATTTGGAGAGGTATAATATGATTAAGAATAGTCAACATGGCTTTGTCAAAGGCAGATCATGCCCTACGAGCCTGATAGAATTTTTTGAGGATGTGACTAAACACATTGATGAAGGAAGAGCAGTAGATGTAGTATATATGGACTTCAGCAAGGCATTTGATAAGGTGCCCCATGCAAGGCTTATTGAGAAAGTGAGGGGGCATGGGATCCAAGGGGACATTGCTTTGTGGATCCAGAACTGGCTTGCCCACAGAAGGCAAAGAGTGGTTATAGATGGGTCATATTCTGCATGGAGGTCGGTCACCAGTGGAGTGCCCCAGGGATCTGTTCTGGGACCCTTTCTCTTTGTGATTTTTATAAATGACCTGGATGAGGAATTGGAGGGATGGGTTGGTAAGTTTGCTGATGACACAAAGGTTGGAGGTGTTGTGGATAGTGTGGAGGGATGTCAGAAGTTGCAGCGAGACATTGATAGGATGCAAGACTGGGCGGAGAAGTGGCGGATGGAGTTCAACCCAGATAAGTGTGAGGTGGTTCATTTTGGCAGGTCAAATAGGATGCGGAATATAATATTAATGTAGGACTCTTGGCAGAGTGGAAGATCAGAAGGATCTTGGGGTCCGAGTTCATAGGACGCTCAAAGCAGCTGTGCAGGTTGAGGCTGTGGTTAAGAAGGCGTATGGTGTACTGGCCTTCATCAACCGAGGAATTGAGTTTAGGAGTTGTGAGACAATGTGGAACTATATAAGACCCTGGTCAGACCACACTTGGAGTACTGTGCTTAGTTCTGGTCGCCTCATTACAGGAAGGATGTGGAAGCCATAGAAAGGGTGCAGAGGAGATTTAGAAGGATGTTGCCTGGGTTCAGGAGCATGCCTTATGACGATAGGTTGAGTGAGCTCAGCCTTTTCTCCTTAGAGAGACGAAGGATGAGGGGCGACCTGATAGAGGTGTATAAGATGTTGAGAGGTATTGATCGAGTGGATAGTCAGAGGCTTTTTCCCAGGGCTAAAATGGTTGCCACAAGAGGACACAGGTTTAAGGTGCTGGGAGTAGGTACAGAGGAGATGTCAGGGGTAAGTTTTTCACTCAGAGGGTGGTGGGTGCGTGGAATGGGCTGCCAGCAACGGTGGTGGAGGCGGATTCGATAGGGTCTTTTAAGAGATTTTTAGATAAGTACATGAACTTAGTAAGATAGAGGGTTATAGGTCAGCCTAGTAATCGCTATGGTAGGGACATGTTCGGCACAACTTTGTGGGCTGAAGGGCCTGTATTGTGCGGTAGTTTTTCTATGTTTCTATGTAACACTGCCTTCACGCTCCATGGGCGAGATTCTCTGGCCTCTCGGCTGCATGTTTCCCGCTGGCAGGAGGTGGCCCATTATTTGCTAGCGGCTGGATTCTCTAATCCCACTGCTGACAATGGGAATTCCCATTGCCGTCACCCCACACCGACAGGAAACTCATAGTTAGGGGTGGGCTGTCGGTGGGACTGGAGAATCCCGCTGGTGTGAACGGCCAGAGAATTCTGCCCCATGTCTGTTACAGAAACAACCAACTTCTCATTTTTACTTGGGTGATAAGTTGACCTGTCTACCCATATATGATAGGCTTCACCCTTTCTTTGGCTGCTAAGATACTGAAAGGATTTTCCTGTTATGTTCCTAATTTGCAGCTGTATTTTGTTTTCCCTGAGCTGGAGTTTGCCATTGGAGGTGGTTTAAAAGGCAGTCCAACGGAAGAATTTGCACTGCAGCGCAGTGTATCAGTTTTTAAAATTTATTTGTTCGTAGGATATGGATGTCACTGGCCAGGCCAGCATTTATTGCCCATCCATGATTGTCCGTGAGAAAGTGATGGTGAGTCGCCATCTTGAACCACTGCTGTCCATCTGGTGCAGGTACACCCACTGTGCTGTTTGGAAATCTCGGGATTTTGACCCAGGAACAGCAATATATTTCCAAGTCAGGATGATGTGTGGTGGTGGTGTTCCCATTGCATCTGTCCTTCCAGATGGCAGAGGCTGTGGGTTTGGAAGGTGCTGTCTAAGGAGCCTTGATGAATTGTTGCATCTTGTAGATGCTGCCACTGTGCGCTGTTGGTGGAGAGAGCGAATGTCGGAGCAGCAGTGCTGCTGATGCATGTGCCTCTGGCCCATTTTATTTATTTATTAGTCACAAGTAGGCTTAATTAACACTACAATGAAGTTACTGTGAAAATCCCCTAGTGGCCACACACTGGTGCCTGTTCAGATACACTGAGGGAGAATTTAGCATGGCCAATGCACCTAACCAAAACGTCTTTCAGACTGTGGGAGGAAACTGGGACACCCGGAAGAAACCCATGCAAACATGGGGAGAACGTGCAGACTCCGCACAGACAGTGGCCCAAGCTGGGAATTGAATCTGGGTCCCTGGCACTGTGAGGCAGCAGTGCTAACCACTTTGTCACCGTGCCACTGAGCATGTGGGGTCTCACGCTAACTGAATGACTTACCTGGCTGATGTACCTTTTTAGAGGCCAGCGGACATCATCACCGTCAACACAGATGTAGCTGGTCAGGCACTGAGGCGCCATGGGGTTTACCTCTGTGACTATTCCCTCAGGTGCAGGGTGCGATCGACTGCATACATGGAACTATCAATGCTCCATCCTCTGAGGGTGGACCATTCATTAACAGAAGGGTGTTCCATTCTATAAACATTCAGCTGGTAAGTGACCATCACAAGAGGTCCATTCAGCTTTGTGATACATCCATCCAGAGGCCTTCACTGGTGCTGCAGCAGTTCCCACTATCAGACAGCCTCCATGGATGGGCCCTGGCCGACAAGGATATCCTTTGAAGAGATGGCTGATGGCCCTGCGTGTAAGACCCCACAATTGCAGCACAGGAACGATATAACCAGTGCCATCTCTCCATGATGGCCACCACTGAGCAGCTCTTCAGCCTCCTGAAGATATGGATTGGGTGTCTTCATCCATTGGGGTGGTGCCCTCCAGCACAGCCCTTTAAGGGTTTCCTGCCTACTTGTGGTCTGCTGGGCTCTGTATGCACATGACCACACTAAGAGGAATGGACCTGGTGGAGGTCCATCAGGAAGGGCCTCAGAGGATGAGGAATTTGATGAGGACCAACCAAAGATTGCTACAATGCCATCCAAAGATTGGCCTCCTGTGGGAATGCACTGACTATGCTGGCAGGGAATCCCAGGACCCACAGATCCAGGACCACTTCTCCTGAGCCTACAGATCCTGCAATGGGACATGATGCAGGAAGGTTCCTCTGAGAAGACACTGTCATACTTCACACACACAGGCAAGGCCTAAACGCCCAGAACTAACAAAACATATTAATTTTTTTACCCACAGCCCTTTACTTCCCATTAAAGTGCAGGCATTGAACAAAAGGTTTCTAACTTCCACCCAGGTGAAAGCCACTGTGATGCTGCCACCGTTTATCTGTGAGAGCTCCTGCATGGAGCTCCACTCCATGGCTGGAGGAGATGTGCGTTGCAGTGGCTGAGCTGCACATGGTGTCACACCTCGGGTCGGGGTGTGCATGATGGTACTGCCATAGGGTGTGCCACTGGCCTCAGGTGACTGCCCATGTGGAGTCTGCATGTTCTCCCCGTGTCTGCGTGTGTTTCTTCCGGATGCTCCGGTTTCCTCCCACAGTCCAAATATGTGCAGGTTAGATGGATTGTGTTTCTGTGTTTGTGTATGTGGGTGTTTGCGTGTGTCTGTCTGTGTGTATCTGTTTGTGTGTGTCTGTCTGTTTGTGAGTGTGTGTCAGTGTGTCTCTGTATGTCTGCTTGTCTGTGTGTGTATCTGCATGTGTTTTTTGGGTGTGTTTGTGTGTGTGAGAGAGTGTGTGTGAGAGTATTGTGTGAGTGTGTGTGTGTATGTGAGTGTGTGTTTTTGAGTGTGTATGTGTGTGTTTATATGTATGTGAGTGTGTGTGTGTGTAATTGTGAGTGTGTGTATAAGTGTGTGTGTGAGTGTATGTGTGTTTGTGTGGATGTAATTGTGTATGTGAGTGTGTGTGTATGACTGAGTGTGTATGTGGGTGAGTGAGTGTGTGTGTATCTGTGTCTATGAATGGGTGTGAGTGTGTCTGTTTGAGTGTGTGTGTATGTGTGTCCATGTGAGTGTGTGTGAGCGTGTGTGTGTGAGTGTTTCTGGCAGTGACATTTGGAAATTAACCATTATAAACTAGTTATCAACTTTGGAGCAGATGGAGATTATTTTTTCTGTGTAAGTTTAGATTTATGAGGAGCTGCGGTCCAAGCTCCAGTTGCATGTATCAATGGGAGACCTCTTAGCTTTATTCGAGCTGTTTATTCCCATTCATCTGGAGCACACCTTGTGAAGATGCCTTTCGCACCGTCATCTTTGGTTCCTGGTGTTACCATCAAGCAGT